>NC_058130.1:177511434-177574822 GCF_016433145.1 Gracilinanus agilis | reverse complement strand
TAAGACTGAGTCTCCCCATCTCACCTGGGTGAGATGTACAGCAGCCACTTACAGCTAGATCCCAATGTTCTTTGCTAAGGAAACTTTAATCTGTTCTGTTTTTCTGTCCTGGGATATTTGGCCCTTTGATAGCCTGGTAACCTTCTGCTCTTGGGGGATGGAGTGACTTACTGTATTAGTGCAGGACTCAGTTCAGACACCTGATTGGCTTAACCCTATCATAGCACAGCATCAACAAACTCCAGCCAGAACATCTCTTAGGAGCAGAGATTATAGGCATGGTTCATCACACCATACCTGGCCCATTCCTTCTTAAAATAACATTCAATAACCATCCATCAGGAAGCATTTATTGAGTAACTTCTAAGTACAAGGAAGAGAGAGACAGAGAGAAAAACAGGGACAGGCAGACATAAAAAGAGAGAGGGAGAGACAGAGAGACAAAAAACAGAAGCAGATGGAGAGATAAAGACTGATATAGACTGAGACAAAGAGACACAGAGAGACAGAAAATTGATAAAACAATCAAGAGTATAAGCCGCCTGAAAGACTGACTTATCGGGTCTAAGAGGACAGTGTGCCAGGTTGGGAAGAGCTAGCTGAATGAGTTAACATCATTTTTCAAGATTTAGAAGAAGGAAGGTCTTCTAGAAGTCTAGTTTCAGTGAGGGTCAGGAGAAAAGAATCTGCCTAGAATTTACTGTCCTGGAAGGCTGATGCTGGTGATTAGGGAAAGGATCAGAACAAAAAAGAAGTGGAAAACCATAAAAATCTACTTAACACTAGAATCATGGGCTTTAAGCAGCCCCAGCAGTTTATTAAGAACAAATCATTTCAGGACATGTTGGTAGCATTTTTCAATATAATTACAAATAAGCCGTGTAAGGAGAGGTAATAGATGGCAGTTCTCAAGCAGTAGAGAAACACTTGGTAAAGTGTCATGGGTTTTCTAAATAGCTGCAGGTGGGCCTGCATAGAAATTCAGCTGTGTCGAGTGGAAGCAGCCACCTGGCATATGAGAGGAGAGTCTGAAAAAAGGGCTCTGAAAATGAGGACGATGAAACATCAACCATGTAGTCATTACATGTCATGAAGGCAGCTTGGTTCTAATCTATAATCTTGATGCCATTCCTGGATCCTGCTCCATAACCACCATCCATTGCCACCCATCTTGATTCTCTTTCTATAATATGTTTCCTATCCATAGAGAGTAAATGTTGGTACAGTGGGAAGAGTGTTAGACTTCCATTCTGAGGACCTGTGTTCAGACACTGGTTCTAGCATTTATGACACCTTGGGCAAATAATTTAACCTCACTAGACCTTAGTTTCTTTATTTATAAAATGAGTGGGGTGAACTAGATGGCATTTAAGATGCCTTTCTATGCTAAATTTATAATCCTGTCTCTGAGCTTTGGCTATCAAGTCAAATTTATTTCTTATTACCTCCTTCTCTTTATCCCAAACCTTCCTCATGTTCTTAATCTTGTTGAAAAGCAATTATTTTTTCTTCCAAACTTTCCTATTCTGAGCTCTCTCTCTCTCTCTCTCTCTCTCTCTCTCTCTCTCTCTCTCTCTCTCTCTCTCTCTCTCTCTCTCTCTCTCGTTGATACAAATGGATAAGGATGCCTCAAGTAGGGCAATAAATATTTACTTTCCTGGTTCATGTGATGTCAACTGCTGCATGCAGTTTTGTGTCATCTATGCAGTTCTGCCTTGAAATGTGTAATATACACACTTTTTTTGGCTTAAATAGCACATGTAATTGTTTTGTGTGAGACAGGACAGTGCACTAGATAGTGAAGCTTGTCAAAACAGATCTGAGATTCCACCACTAGAAATCTTAAGCTCTGGAAGTTTTTTCCCCTCCAGGGAAAAATAGCTTGTTCCCTGGTGCTTTTTAATTATCATCAAGTCAAATCTTAGGGTCATAGAATCAAAGCTAGAAGAAACCTTTGAGATCCTCAAGTCCAATCCTTAATTTAAATGGTGAGAACATCAGGGCTCAGAGAAGCTGTTTGTCTTTTAAAGCCCTTCAGAAGCTGTAACTTTTGAATCTTATACTTTACTCCTCTTTAAATACTTGACAATCTGGGGAAGGCCAGCCTCCTCTATGTGCTTGGCATATGACACTCTCTCCTGACTGCCTTTTTTCTCACTGTGTCCTATGCCTGGAATTCTCTCCTTCCTCACCTCGGCCTCCTGAGTTCCACAACTTCCTTCAAGTCTCAGTTAAAATCTCATCTTCTTCAAGAAACCTTTTTTGATTCTCCCATTAAAATACTTAGAGCCTTCTCTTTGAGTTTGCCTTCAATATGCCTCCAATATAGCTGACATATTTATAGTTGCTTGTTTCTTGTCTCCTCCATTAGAATGTGTTTTTTTTGAGGGCAGGGATTTATTATTGATTGACTTACTCAGAGTCACACAGCAATTAAGTTATCTGGGGGAAGGAAGTGGATTTGAAACCTGGCTTTCCAATGCCTTATTTATCACAATGGGCAGCTAGGCCGTACAATGGATAGAGCCCTAGGCTTAGAATCAGGAAGACGCATCATGAATCCCTGGACAACTCACTTAATCCTGTTTGCCTCAGTTCCTCATCTGGAAAATGAGCTGGGGAAGAAAATAGCAAACCACTCTAGTATCTCTGCCAAGAAAAACCTAATGGGGTCATGGAGAGTAGGGCATAACTGAAAAATGACTAAACAATAATAATTTACCACACCATGCTCCCTACCCATGTTGCTGCCTTCTTCAATATAAGGAACAGAATTTGAGGAGAAAGGAGAATGGTGAATGGGATAGAAGAAATAGCTAGGGTAAAAGGCTAATGCCAACCTTTTTAATTAAAAGATTGTAGGGAATGAGATGTTGTTGGATGTGTGTGAGAACATTCTGGTGATCACAGTAGGGCATCCAGTTCAGGGGCAAGATTATTCTGAAGTCTTCTGTCATTAACTTGTAGATGTCGACCTTAACTTAGACCAAAGAGGCAGTAGCATACAGAGGAAATCTAGAGAATGGATTTAGAGATAGGAGGAACCTCAGAGCCATTCACCCCAAGATCAGGCAGGTAATAAGAACCAGAGTCTGGTTTGGAACTCCTATCAACTCATTCCAAATCTCATGTGTTTTATATTGTTCTATATAACTGGATTTGACCCTTAGAGGAGACCCATACTATTTCATCTCCATCCCTGCTGGTCCATCTCTCTGTACCACCTATGAAAGATGTATTCATTCTTCTTGGAGGATGAGATAAACCCAACTTACTTGTGTGTGTACATCTATAGGACAATAGGACTTATAGCTAGAAAGGGACCTGGAAATCATCTAGGTGGCATAGTGCTAGATGGATTGCTAGATTTGGAATCAGGAAAACCTAATCCTATCTTAGTCAAGAGCCATCTATCCTGGGTAAATTACTTATTCTTTCCAAACCTATTTTCCTCATCTATAAAATGGGAATAATAATGATCACACCTGCCTTACAAAGTGATTGTAAGGATAAAGTTGGATAATATAGGTAGTAGAGTGCTATATAAACTTTGAAGTGCTAAGTAAATTTGAGCTCTTTTTATCTAACCCACCTCTCCCTGTTTTTCAGAGGAGCTATGTAAGAAGTGTGAGATGGCAAGCTCAAGCGACTTGACTTTTGTGTTGTGTGGAGAATCCTTTGAAATTCTAGTTTAAAGGATGCTCCTCTGCCTTCAATAGGTGGTACCGTGGATAGAGTACTGTACTTGGAGTCAGAAAGACCAGAGTTCAAATCTATTGCCTGTGTGACCCTGATAAAGTCATTAAGCTTCTATCTGCCTGTACTTTCTTTGTATATAAAATGGTACTAACAAATAATAAAACTGGCCTCCTTTGGTTATTGTGAGGACTGACTGGGTTAATATGTCAAGTGCTTTGCAAACCTTAGAGGGCTATATAAATGTTGGTTATTATTGCTACCAAGGGCCAATTGAGCTGCTTCTTACTTGAAACCTTCTCTGATTCCCTTCAATTAAAAGTAATGTGAGGCAACTAGATGTGAAAAAAGTGTCAGTTCTAGAATTGGGAGGTCCTGGGTTCAAATCTGTCCTCAACCTAGCTGTGTGACCCTGGGTAAGTCATTTAACCCTAATTGCCTAGTCCCTAACATTCTTCTGCCTTGGAACCGATTCTTGGTATCTATTCTAAAATAGAAAGCAAGGGTTTAAAAAAAAAAAAGAAAATTTTGTCTCCTCATATTTCCTATTGTATTCTGCCTGATCTCTTATTTTTGCTTTGCATCCTTCTCATTTGTGTGCATATTTTATCCTTCCTACTAAATTGTAACTTGGTTAGCTTTTTTCGTCATTGTGTCCTCATCACCTAGCCCTGTGCCTCCAAGGGCCCCATCAGTGTTTGCTGGATGTGTTAACTTCATGAACAGCTGAGGAAACAATAGCAACATACAGACCTGACTGATATGCCACAGTCTGGGTGTTGGATCAAAGTCTTTGAAGCAACATAAAATAGAAAAAAAAAGTTGCCAATGAGGACAAGGTTATTTTGGGGTTTTTTAGGACTAAAGTTCCTAAATTTAAAAATATATATATTTATGTGTACTCAGAATGCTTCCAAAAGGTTAATCTTTAGCACTGATCTCTTCAGCATCCCTATTATCTAACATAACATAAAGTACAGCGGTTGCACCTCCTTGCTTGCTTCCCACTCCCCTCCTTCCCTAGTGTTTAGGACATTGAAGGTGTCATGTACTGAATCAATCAATCACAAAACTTAAAAAACTCCAACACTTTACTGTCTGTCTTAAAATCAATATTAAGTATTGGTCAAAGTAGAAGACTGGTAAGGGCTAGGCAATTGGAGTTAAGTGACTTGTCCAGAGTCACACAGCTAGGATGTGCTTGAGGTAATATTTGAATCCAGGACCTCAAGTCTCAAGACTTGGCTTTCTAAATAAACATATTTTGATGAAATACTTACTCTATGCCAGATACCTCTGTAACAGTATTGGAGATACACTGTCAACAGCGAAATAGTTTCTGCTCTCTCAGAGATTACATTTTGTTAGATGTATATACTTTGTTTATAGACAGATTCAGGAAACTCCAGAACTACATAGTGATTCAGGAAGGCAGGAGGTAGATGCTATTGCTGGGGGAATCAGCAAAGATCTTTTGAAGGAGGTGGTCCTTGAGTTGAGCCTTGAAGGAACTCAGGATTCCAAAAGTAGGGAGAACATACCAGGTATGGGGAGGGAATAGCCTGTTTAAAAGCATAGGGATGTGAGATGGAATGCCAAAAATAAGGAATAGCAAGTACAATCCTTTGCAGTCTGTCTTTGGCTTTTAGGCACCTATTCGGAAATGTCAGGCTTAACCACAAAATGGAAAGCTATGTAGGAAGCAGCATTGTGTAATGGAAAGAAAAACCAGATTTGGAGTCAGAAGACCTGGGTTTGAAAGTGGACTCCATGTAACTCACTACCTATCATTTTTTACTCTATTTCACTATCTCAAATAAGGTAGAGGAGATGACCCCCTTCCCCCCACGGTCCTTTCCAGCTCTCATTATCTGTGCTCCAACTTTAAAAGTTTCAGTCCTCTCCCTGTATTTGCCCTTGCTGTCTGGGATTGCCTGCGGAAAGATGAAGTGACCAAGGAATCAGCTGAAGTCAATAACCAAGAGGAATAGCTTTGAAAAAATAAAGGTCAGACAAATTTGGCCTCCACACCAGGAGAACTCTTTCAAGTCACCTTAGCACAAGAGGTGGCTTCTTTGGAAGCTGCCTTTAGCAGAGACCTCATGCTTTTAGGTGCTATCTGACTAATGGCCCTGAGCTGTGGACTTCCTCACTGTTATACTGCTAGGGCTGGTGATACTGTGATGTCATTAATCCCTTGCTTGGTGCAGAGTGAAGTCAGGATCTGTAAAGATTCATGCATCCGTCTGACTCACAGGCACAGTCGTTATCCTCGCGGTGTCACTCTTTGTGGTGGTGGTGGGGAGCAGCAATGAGGATGCCCAGCTTATAATTTTATTCTATTTAATGAGTCGTTGGGTTTAGGACCTGAGGCATCCCTGGGCTTCTTGCTAGTCATTAGGTTTCCTACATGCCTTCTTCCCAAAGGTTCAGTTGCTTCCCAAGTTCCTTACCTCTCAATGTTAGAGTCCGTATCTTGGGTTCGATGACTGGGCAGTTTGGTTGAGGTCATTTGCCTTTCTCTTTGGAATTCAAGGAAACACACCCTAGTGATACTTGAACACTAGGCATCTATTTCTCATTTTGTTGCCCTTTCCTCCCTAAACCCCCCAGTATTCCTAAATATAGAGGCCATTTCAAGTTTTCCTCAGTTGGAATTGGTTTTGGATGATGGTTATAAACAAAATGAGTTGTTTTTCTTTATAGAGAAAATAAAACAAACATAGTAATAATAATAATTATGTAGAATAGTGAGCTGGGATAAAACATTTCTGTGCTATAGGCAAGATTAAATAAACTATTCTACTCAGCTATTAGCCACTACCTGAAGCTTTTCTCTTTTTGAGTGTCTGTTTTTGTTTAATTATTTTTTCCAATCTTGTCCATCTCTTTGTGAACCCTTTTGGGATTTTCTTGGCAAAAATCCTGGAATGGTTTGCTTTTTCCTTCTCCTGATCACTTTATAGATGAGGAAACGGAGACAAACAGAGTTAATTGACTTGCCCAGGATCATACATCTAGGAAATGTCTGAGATCAGATTTGAACTCAGGAAGATGAGCCTTCTGACTCCAGTCCCATTATTCTATCCACTATACCAACTAGTTGCCCTTTTGAGTAGCTTTGTTCAGTTGTTCCAGTCATGTCCAATTCTTTGTGACCCCATTTGCTGTTTTCATGACAAAGATGCTGGAGTGCTTTGCCTTTTCCTTTACAACTCACTTTCATAGATGAGGAAAATGAGATAAACAGGGTTAATTAAATGATTTGCCCAGAGTCACTATCTGTGGCCAGATCTGAACTCAGCTCTTCTTGACTCCAGGTCAGGCACTAAATTCATCATGTTACCTAACTGTTCTTTTTGAGTATCTACCTATCCTTTAAAGTGCAATTCAAATGCTCATCCTCCTTCCAAAAACCTTTCCTGATCCTATTAGTAATGAACAACCTTGGACTCCCCAAAGCACTTTATTTGTACTTCATTTATACACTTTTTGTTGTTATCCATTCTAAACTATGATTTCATTAGTGTGTGAAAGTCCCTGTGTGAAAACTCCCTCTACCTACACAGGTTAGCTACTCTATAATATATACTCTTAGGAAGCTGACTGGGAAATTACAACAACTTTGAGATAGCCACCTCA
Source organism: Gracilinanus agilis (assembly GCF_016433145.1). Lineage (NCBI taxonomy): Eukaryota > Metazoa > Chordata > Mammalia > Didelphimorphia > Didelphidae > Gracilinanus > Gracilinanus agilis. Next base: position 177,567,484 of record NC_058130.1, on the reverse strand, counting down.
TATCTATCAGATTGGCCAATATGACAGGAAAGGAAAGTGATAAATGTTGGAGTAGATGTGGCAAAGTTGGGATACTAATGCATTGTTGTTGGAGTTGTGAATAGATCCAACCATTCTGGAGGGCAAATTGAAACTATACCCAAGGGGCTATAAAACTCTGCTTTTCCTTTGATCCAGTAATAGAACTACTGGGTCTTTATCCCATAGAAATCCCCCCAAAGTGGGGAAGAACCAACTTGTAAAAATTTTTTATAGCAGCCCTTTTTTTTTTTTTTGGTGAGAAAGAATCAGAAATTAAGGAGCTATCTGTCAAGTGGGAAATGGCTGAAAAATTGTGGTATATGATGGTGATGAATACTATTGTACTCTAAGAAATGATTTCAGAAAAAGTTCAAAAGACCTTTATGAACAGATGCAGAGTAAAATAAGCAGAACCAGGAGAACATTGTACTCACTAATAGCAATATTATACAGTGATCAACTGTGAAAGATTTAGCTGCTCTCAGTAATACAATGCTCCAGAACAACTCTAAAGGACTAATGACAAAGGATGTCACCTACCTAACAGAGAAAGAATTGTTGGAGTTGGAATATAGATCAAAACATACTATTTTCTATTGTAGTTTGTGTTGTTATTTTTGAGTTTGATTTTATCTGAATGTTCTCTTATAACAATAAATAATATGGAAAAAAAGAAAGCTGACTGTGGGGATAGGGGAGCAGTTAGGTGTCTTAGTGAATAGCAGCTAGCCTAGAGATGGGAGGTCCTGGGTTCAAATATGGCCACAGACAGTTCCAAACTGTGCAACACTGGGCAAGTCATTTAAACCACTCCATTGCCTAGCTCTTTACTGCTCTTCTTCCTTGGAACCAATACACAATATTGAGTCTAAGATGGTAGTTAAGGATTTTTAAAAAGAAAAAAAAAGAAAGCTTCCCAGGAAAAATGAAATGATTTCCTAATGTAACAACATAGGTTGTATATGTCAGAGAGTGGACTTGAAACTAGGTCTTAATGATTCAGTGGTCTTGCTGATGCTTCATATAATGCTCACAATTTAATTTATATTATATTTATTACTTCCTGCCTCACAAGACACTTTGTAAGCTTTTAAGTGATATATAAGTGTTAGATATTATTATTATATATATGCGTCCTATGTATTTACTAGGCTGAATGGTACCTAGGGCCAGGAACTATGTTTTATCTAAACTTTGTAGTTTGCTCAGCTATTATTATTATTATTATTATTATTATTATTATTATTAAACCCTTACTTTCTGTCTTAAAATCCATACTTGTTATCAGTTCAAAAGCAGAAGAGCAAAAAGGGTTATCAAAGGGGGTTAAGTGACTTACACAGGGCCACACAGCTAGGAAGTGTCTGAGTCCAAATTTGAACCCCAAATCTTCTGCCTCTCTATCCACTGAACCACCCAGCTGCCCCTTGAGCATTTATTATTATTATAATGCTAGGTGCATAGTAGTGGATTAATGAATTTTTGTTGAATTGAATGAGCATTCATGGGTAATATAGATAACTTGACATAAAATAAATGGTCATGTACCATGGAAATTGAAATTTTTTTGCATTAAAATATCTACACTTATAAACAATAATATGTTTATAGTGACTCTCCTTCTTTCCTTTTAGCACCTTTATGTTGTTCCCTAGATGGCTATCTACGTTGCTGAACCCTAGTCTCATCTCTGTCTTACATTTTTATAACACTAAGTTTTAAAAGTACATTCACGTATATTATCTCATTTTAGCTTTGTGTAGATTAAGTGACCTTGAAACTCACCGTCCCTATCCCTGACCTAGACTATTCCTTATGACAGAGAGAGATAAATAATATAACTATCCTAGAAAAAAAGAAATCATTATACAGGTCTGATCAGAGGCAGAGAAGACTCAGGGGTTGTCATCTTAAGATTTTGCTCAGTCAGCCCTTCTATGCAGTAAGAAAGATCCCCAAGAGACAAAAGAAAGATGATTCCAAACTTCAAAGACGAGGTTAAGATTCTGAGGCCTTTGTCTCAGACTCTGGAAGAATAAAAAGCTGGAAGAGAAAGAAAAAGCTACTGCTTTCTCACCTAAGTGGAAGGAATTTCTATTAAGTACTAAAGGAGAGGCAATGACATTTAGCACATATTGACTGTCGGATCAAATATAAACTAGTATGTTTGGAATTTAAAGGGACAGCTTTGGTGCTGTGAAATGAGTGCTGGGCTTGGAGTCAGGAAGACCTAAGATCAAATCTGTTCTCAGATACTTACTAGCTGTTTGTCCCTGGGCAAGTCCCTTAACCCTTTTTTGCCTCAGTTTCCTTATCTACAAAATGAGCAGGAGAGGAAATGGCAAACCGCTCCAGGATCTTTGCCAAGAAAACAAGATGGGAATTTAAAGCTCTTAACATCCTGGCCCTTTCCTACTTTTCTAGTCTTGTGCTTTACTCTCCACTTACGTTATAGCCTAGCTGACCTTCCCTACTTACACTTCCCTACATTCCTCACGCAATGTCCCCTGCTACACTGGATATTTCCCCTGTGTGGAATGTTCCTCCTCATCTGTATCTTAGAAACAATTCCTGGCTTTATTCAAGACTTAGCCCAAATTCCATTTTCTTCAGGAGGACTTTTTTGATTCCCCAAGCAGCTAAAGTGTTTTCCACTTGGAAGTTACCTTGCATCTACTTTGCTTGTTTTTTTTTTTTTTTTTTTTTTTTTTTTTTTTTTTTTTGGTATGTGCTCATTCATGTACTTATTGTCTTACTATGAGAATGTAAACTCCTCGAGGACAGGGACTATCTTTTGCTTTTTCTTTGCATTTTTTTTTGTTTTCCATTTTTTATTGTCATGCAAAACTCACTTCCATATTGATCATTGTTGTAAGAGCAAATTCATCCATAACCCAAACCCCCAAATAAGACTTAAGATACACTGATGGAAAAGATGACTCCAACAATTCTTTCTCTGGAGGTGGACCTTTTTATCTTTAATGCTTAGCACACATTATGTGCTTAATAAATGGTTACTGAATGATTACATGATTAAATCATTCTAGAGGCTGTGACCTTGAGGTATACTTCCAAGGTGCTAGGTTCTCTATGTCTTCATAGGATGGTTTTAGATCCTTTCTTGTGGCTGTGGAGAGATCACATCATGGAATCACACAGCTTGTAAAGGCCATCTGGCCCGACACCCTCATTTTTACAGCTGTGTACTCTCAGGCTCTAATGGGAACAGGTACTATGTGACTCAACAAGGATTTGCATCTGGGTCTTTTGATTCCAAGTCCAGAGCTCTTTACATTATGTCACATTGCTAATCTCAACAGGCAAAAAAATTTAGATTCAAGGTCTCTCCCGCTCTTGGAGTGTAATCCTGTGACTATCTAGTTTACAGAAAATACAGATCTCTTTGGTCCATGCCTGTCCATGCTTGCTTATACCCACCAAACTCCTAACTTTGTGCCTCTTCTTGGGACTATAGGCAAATGGCAGGTGCATTTTCTGGAAGTATGGAAAGGGCATGTTTTTATGCACACACATACCCATGTCCATGTATACACAACTACATTGCATTAGGTATCTAGAATGAACAAAGGCTTGGGAAGATGTCATCAACAGGGGCAGCCAGGTGGCTCAATGGATATAGAGCTAGTTCTAGAGACTAGATGTCTTCAATTCAAATCTGGCCTCAGACACTTTTTCCCTGTGTGACCCTGGGCAAGTCACTTAACCTCAGTTGCCTACTCCTTACCATTCTTCTGTCATGGAACCAATACTTAATATTGGTGGCAAGGTAAAGGGTTAAAAAAATGCTATTTGATATGTGTTTGCTCATGATAATAATGAACATTTGCTTGCTCAATCATTATAGGATATAGGCTGTATTAATGCAGGTATTCTTTTTTGTATTTCCATACTACCTTGCACATGATAGGTGCTCAATGAATATTTGTTGAGATGACTGTTGTGTACGTTTTGTATGCTAGGGGTATATTAGGTGGAAATTAGATCTGTGTCTTCATTAGTATAAAGGACTCCTCATTGAGGAAACTCCTTCTACCAAGGTTGGTCAGTATTTTCTCTACAACTTATTTGTGAGCCCAGAGCACTTAGATAAATACCCAGTTGAAGAAACAATATGCATCTAAGGAAAGATTCGACTTCAGGTCTTCCTGGCTCAAAAACCAAACTGTCCACTTATGGCAGATTGCCATATTTTAAGTGCAAAATAAGGCCATGAAACTATTTGTAAATATATGTATAACTATACATAGTATTTTGCACATTTTAAATTTCTATATAGATATCAATTATTATGATGATAATTGCTTGGTTATTGTTATTGTTGTCCTCATTCTTCTCATATTGATAATTTAGCTAGAAATGGTCCTCAGGTGAGGATGGGGTGTAGCTAGGTGGCTCAGTGGATTGAGAGCCAGGCTCAGACACAGGAGATCTTGGGTTCAAATCTGGCCTTCCTAGCTGTGTGACCCTGGGCAAGTCATTTAACTCCCCTTGGCTAGTCCTTAGAGCTCTGCTGCCTTAGAACTAATTGATTCTAAGTCGGAAGATAAGGTGTTTTTTTTTCTTTAAAGTAATGCTCCCAGGGCAAGTTTCTGTGTTCCTATTTTTATTGTTTAATGTTTGATGTATCACTTTACAGGCTGATAAAATTTTTGATTTTTTTGTAATTGAGCAAAAGTTTTGAGAATATTCAGAAAACTAGAAAATATTTATTATTTACTTATTATGTTCTAGGTACTGTGCTAAGTACTGGGGTTAGAGAGAAAGGAAGATCAAAACAAAAATAAAAATAAGTCCTTGCTCTCAAGAAGTACATAGTCTAACATGGGAGCCAACAAGCAAATATCCATGTATAAACAAAATGTATTTAGGATAAATTGAAGATAAATTCAGAAGGAAGGCATTAACATTAAAGGGAACTGGGGCAGGCTTTTTGAAGAAGGTAAGATTTTAGCAAGGACCTGAAGGAAACAGGAAAAACAAGGAGATGGAGATGAGGAGGAGATGATTCCAGACATGAGAGATAGCCAGTGAAAATGAGCATTGGTGGGAGATGGAATGTCATGTGCAAGAAACAGTGTCTTTGATCACTGAGTGCATGTTGAGTAGAATGGTGTAAGAAAAAACCATTTTTTATAGGCTTGATGAAAACACCTCAGGACAACTCCAGCAGCAGATAGGATGATAGGGATGGTAGATAGATACTTCATCCTGTTCCCACATGGTTTTAATGTCATCCTTTAGGTCTTTAAATTTTGATAGTGTCTTTTACTGCATTTTTTGACTTATCTTGGCTTTGGGTCTTCCTGCTACTCTCTGCTACCCCAGACTCATTTTTCCAAGCACCTTTTCCTCTTTATAGCTTGCTTTACTTTTGTTCAGCTAGTGACAATTGTTAGTGTCAATGTTCATTCATTCCTACTTTACCAGGCCATTTTCTAACATATTCTCTTTATAAGTGGGACTCTCTTTGAGCTTTTGACACCACTCACCTTCCCAGATTCTAGGAAAAGGCACTGAAAAGGAACTTCCTAATGACTTGGAATACTACTGGGCTGCCTATTCCTTCCCTATTCTTTTCTACAGACTGGAGATAGTAAAATTTCAAATAACTGATAATGGAGAGAGGAATTTTTTCTTTTGAGCATCCCCAGTCAGCCAAGATTTTGACTCATATAGTTTTGGGTATGGAATTATGTCCGCTTCAAAACTAACAAACCGTGATGTATAAAAGGGGTAAATTTTTATTTTACTTCTGGGTTAAATATAGTGATTTGATCATTCTAGTCCTTAAAGCCTCCACTCAAATATACTTTGTCTCCCAAATATACTTTGTGCTTTTGTTTATATTGACTTCTCTGACTGAAGGTTTTCTTTGTTTTCTCCTCCTCCCAAAACTCCATGCCCCCTAATTTTTCCTATTTATCAAATTTCACTGAAGCATTTTAAAGCATTTACTATGTGCCAGCCTAAATGCTGGGGATATAAGTAAGAAAAAGAAAGGTGATCCCTGTCCTCAAAGAGAAAACAATTTAATGGAGGAAGTCAATACATAAAAGGAACCAGCAAAAGGCAGAGGGTCACCATGGGGTACCAGGCAGAGGAGCAAGAGTGCAGTCCAAACCAAATAGAGCTGCTGATTGAAAATGGAGAATTACTTAGAATCTTACCCATTCTTTCAACTAATTCTACCTATTCTTTAAGTCTTTCCTAAAATCTCTTCTTATAAGATCATGTATTTTGAGCAAGAATGGACTTTAGAGGCCATCTAAACCAAACCCCTCGCTTTACAAATCAGGAAACTGAGGTCCAGAAAAGTTAACCAACTGCTAATTTATATTTATTTAGAATCCACTGTATGACTAACATTGTGCTAAATGCTAGGATGGGAGTGAGGAATACAGTAATAATTAAATAGTCTATGACCATAGGGAGCTTACAATTTAGTTGGAGAAGCAAGACATATAGAAGGGAAAGGCTAAATAACTATATGATCAGGGGTTTGGAGCTAGAAGAGTTCTTAGAGGCCATCTACTTCAACCCTTTCATTTCATAGATGGAGGGCCTGAGGCTGAGAGAAGTTCAGTAACTTTTGCATGAGATTGTACTCTCCATGGCAGAATCTATGATATCCCTGTCTTTGTATCATTGGTGCCTTGAAAAAAGCCTTACATATTGTGGCCTGTCGACAAGTGCTTTTTGAATGGAAGAGAGTAGAGAAAGGTAGATGTCATGTTCTAGTCAATGTGAAAATAAAAATGTGAATGGGGAAGATTAGTCAGAAAAGAGGCTATATATATATATGCCTCCAATGTGCACATGGTGATTTCAGCATTTTAAACTCAATAGAAGTTAATGTCAATAGGCTGGTGTTTCACAATATTTGATCAAAGTTTTGATTTTGATTGAGGGTTTTCCCCAAGTGCTCTTCCTTTTTCTCCCACCCCACCCACAGCAGAAGGAATGCCATTGTCCTCCACTGAAGTCTATTTTGAGCCTCATCATAGCATAGAGGTAATCCTGGGGTCCTGAAGACCATGCCAAAGGAGAATAAGGTCTGCCAGATCTAATGGAAGCAGGAAGGCTTCCAACACAGGCCAGGCAATGGACTATTTATTGAGGATTTTGAGTATATTTCTTTGAGGACTAGCTTGTGTGGCAGTTTTCAATGTGAGCCTTTAAACTTTGGAAGTCAAACAAACTCTAGAAAACCAGGCTTTGATTTATTGTTTTATTGATTGTCTAGACTCACGAAAGTGTTAATAATGCAGATTAAACTTAAAAGCATGTCCCACATACATTTTCTTTTTTCTCCAGAAGTAGTTGTCAAACATTTATCATGACACACTCCCACATGAAAGGTTAAGAACCCTTGGATGAGGGAGATTATGTTCTGCTTTGGTGGAGAGAATACCCACTCTGATAAAACTACAGATCTTTCGGCATATAGAAGTAAGAAGAGAAGGGCTTAGTTTAATTTATAAACACCTGTTCTGAGGCAGAAACTCTTCAAGTGAAATCCTGAGCATCTTACTGCAACTTGATGCTTCCTTGATCCTATACTCAGACAATTAATCCCTTGCTTTGACTGGCTAGCTTAAGCGCTTCTGTATTTGAATAAAAGTTCCAAGGGAATAAATAAGCTCAGAAAACCAGCTATGGCCCCTGTTCCTATGTGTTCCTGCAAGCAACTGACATTGACTGCTTCCTTTTAACTTGGTTGTACCTCTCCCTTTAACTGCAGTCCCTGGCTAGCTGCAGCTTTGCTGTTAAGTGAAGTCATCAGTGTTGCTGCTATCCAGGGAGCCACATCAGTGAGCCTGCACCTGGCAGACCATAAAACCAGAGACACATTCTGAGGGAATGAAACACATCATAATTCTCAAAGCTCACCTCATTATGCACGGATGTGCTATTAGCCATTTGCGTGTCGACTTTATCTCCCCGGGCAGATGGAGAGACAGAAAGGTCTCCACACATCATGTGTGCTGCCGATGTTTATTTTGCGATGGCATATCAACAAGAGAATGACATCATTTCCTGGTATAATGTACCTTAGTGTGTTGGCTAGTGGTCAGAGAACTAGGAGCCCTTTGGAGCCTGGATCCTTGTGATTTGTTTTGAACATAGTTTGAAATGTTCCACTCAAGTAAGAACTGATCTTGATGAACTATTAGCACAAGGATTTTTTAAAAAAAGATACCAACTTAGAATTGGGTACCATGAGAGCAGCATCAGAGATCAAGTACTAAGAGAAGGATTTCAGTAGTTAGAAGGAGACAAAACAAGAGAGAGTGAATAATAGGATTATTGAAGTTAGCACTAGATGGAATCTTAGAGACAGCTGGTTCAAGCCTCTCATTTTATAGGTGAGGAAAGTGAGTCACAGAGGTTAAATTATTTGCCCAGTGTCACATGGGGAATAAGTGATGGAACTGTGATTTGGGCTCATATCCTCTGACTTCAGATAGAATGAAAACATAGAGAGGGTCGTGAGCAAGAGAATTAGAAAGCAGTATAATGTAGCAGAAACAACCGAGACATTGAGAAAAAGGCTTGGATGCTAATCTAATTGTTTGTTAGTGGTTAGTTGTGAGGTCCTAACAAAAATAATAATAACAGTCACTGACTTTTGTATAAGATCCTACATGTTATCTCATATTAGTCCTCACAAGAAACCAGTAAAATGAGGCAGTGCAAGAATAATCCCCAATTTTTTCAGATGAGGAAACTGAGCCTCAGGGCAGCTGTTTCCCTAGTGTAACATATTTAATATATTGTAGAGGCAAGACTGCAGCTCATGTCCTCGGAGCCTAGATCCTTAGCCAGCATGTATCTCAGGAACAACTGCTTAAATAACCACTGATATTAGAGAAGTGAAGGCTGGCAATAGGTCAAGTCATTGAGCATTGGTTAAGGGTTTACTATTTGACAATCAATTAATCAAATAAACAACTAGTATTTATTTAGCAGCTACTATGTGTCAGGCACTGTACTAAGCACAGAGAATGCAAATAAAGGGCAAAAAACAGTTTCTGGTCTCAAGGAACTCTTAGGGATACAACAGAAATAACTGTGTAGAAACAGGAGATAGACAGGATAAAATGGAGATAGTCTCAGAAGGAAGGCATTAAAAATCAAGGAGGTCTGAGAAAAGCTTCTTGCAAAAGGTGGGACCTTAAGGTGAGACTTAAAGAAGCCATGGAAGCCAGAAGATAGAGATGAAGAGGGAGAACATTCCAGGCAAGGGAGGGAGTCAACGAAAGTAGAGAGATGGAGTCTTCTGTGTAAGGAATAGCAAGGACACAAGTGCCACTGGATTGCAGAATATATGTAGAGCTGAGTAAAATATAAAGAGATTAAGGAAGTAGAAGGGGACAGATTATGAGAAGCTTTAAAAGTCAAAAAAGATTTTAAATTTGCTCTTGGAGAAAAAAGGGAGCCACTAGAGTTTAATGATAGCGAGGTTGAGAGTGATGATATGGTCAGATCTGTGATTTAGGAAGGTTAATATGACAGATTGAATGAAAGATGGATTGGAGTGAAGCCAGGAGACCAACCAGCAAACTATTGCCATAACCCAAGTCTGAGGTAATAAGATCTTAATCCCTGGTCATTGCAGTATCTGAGGAGAGAAAGGCAGGGAGGGAAATTTATATAAGAGATGTCATTGAAGTAGAAATGTATGGTATAGTATAGCTAATTGGATATGGGGGATCAGAAAGAATAAGAAATTGAGGGTGATACCTAGGTTGTGAGTCTGGTTAACTAGGAATATGGTGGTATTCTTCATAATAATAAGGAAACTTAGAAGAGAAAGACTTTTGGGAAAAAGATAATGAGTTCAGTTTTGGACAATGTGAGTTTGAGGTGCAGTTTCAACATCCATTTTCCCCACTTATTTATTTATTTCCCCCACTAATATTCTTATTTAATTAATTAATTTTGAATATTTTTCCATGGTTACATGATTCATGTTCTTTCTCTCCCCTCTTCCTACCCTCTCCTGTAGCCAACAAGCAATTCCATTGGGTTTTACATGTGTCATTGATCAAGATCTATTTCCATATTATTAATATTTGCATTAGAGTGATTGCTTAGAGTCTATCTACATCCTCAATTATATCCTCATTGACCCATGTGATCAAGCAGTTGTTTTTCTTCTGTGTTTCTTTTCCAAAATTCTTTCTCTGGATGTGGATATCATTCTTTCTCATAAGTCCCGCAGAAATGTCCTGGATCATTGCACTGCTGCTGGTATAGAAGTCCATTACATTTGATTGTGCCACAGTGTATCTGTCTCTGTGTACAATGTTCTCCTGGTCCTGCTCCTTTCACTCTGCATCACTTCCTGGAGGTCGTTCCAGTTCACATGGAATTCCTCCAGTTTATTATTTCTTTTAGCACAATAGTATTCCATCACCAACAGATACCACAATTTGTTCAGCCATTCTCCTCTCATTTTCCAGTTTTTTGCCACCACAAAGAGTGCAGCTATAAATATTTTTGCACAAGTCTTTTTCCTTTTTGTCTTTTTGGGGTTTGACATCCATTTTAAGATGTCTAATAGGCAGTAGGAGATATCAGACTGAAGATCAACAGAGTTGCTAAGGCTGGAAAAAGTTGAGTTATCTGTATATAGATCATCAATGAAACTATGGGACTTTATGAGATAAAATGATGGACTATAGAGTAGAATACCTAGGGCAGAGCCTAGGGGACCCCTATGGTTAGCAATTCTGACCAAAATGACAATTTTTGCCATGGAGGCAGAAAAGGAGGAGACAGGCAGGAGAACCAAGGGAAAATTGTATCATAAAAGTCAAGAGAGAATGGAATATCAAGAAGAAAACAGTGATTGGCAGGGTCATAGGCTGCAGAGAGGACAAGAAGGATAAGGATTAAGAAAAGGTCATTAGATTCAACAACTATGAGGTCACCGATAACTATAGAGAGAGCTATTTCTAGATCTAGAAGGATCTGGAAGGACTTATGTCATCTAGTTCAGCTCTCTCAATTTACAGATGATGGGCCCAGAGAGGTTAAACTACGTGCCTAAAATCACATAGCTAATAAGTGACAGAACTGAATTTTGAACCTAGGTCCTCCACCCCAAATCCCATACACCTTCCCTGGTACCATGCTGCCTCTACATTTGCTAGATCTGCTAAACTTCTTTCCTTTTCCCCCTTCTTCATCTTATGTTAAAAGCAATGGCTAGCTGCTTCCGAGAGTGGAGAGGAACACATTCAGAAATGAAGGTGATGTAAAAATAGATGATATCAATAAAAATAAAAAATCCAAAATGTTCCTCGTTAGTGTTCAGCACTGCTGCAGAAAGGTCGCTCTAGAAATGATGTCAGGGCATGAGCAGGTATAACCTGTCCAGTTTCCTAAATGTTTCTGAGTCCAGGATGCTTCTCAGCTCAGAAGTGGAGTGCAAGGTAGCCTGTCATGGGGCTCAGGCATGTGGGCTTGAGAATTCCTCAGGGCTACCTAATGAATATGCAAGCTCTCAGCATTGTGTTCTGACTGCTTCCTTTTTATAGGGAGCTGTGCTCAGGAGCCCGGTGATTAAATCCTCTTCCCTCCTACTCAGAGTGCTCAGATGTAGCCATGTAAGCAGCTACGTTATTTTGAGAGTTCCCTCTGAAATACAGGGTAGCACTCAGGAAGGTAACAGAGTGAGGTATTTAAATGGAAGTGACATTTGCATTTTAAGAACCTGGGGGATAGAATTTTTATTTAGGACTCCTCAACTAGGATTCTTATTTCACTTTTCCCCAGCACCAATAAGGATGGGTGTGATTGAGGAACACAGCAGGTATTTGGGTTAGACCCATACTCTATGTGTCAGTCAAATTGTCCCTCTTCCCCTTCAATGCCATTGCACGAGCTATACCCCTTCCACTCCCACTGTGCATCCTCCTCACTTCTATTGCCTTTAAAGAATAAAATTAGAATTAATACTGTGTATTGGTTCCAAGGCAGAAGAACAGCAAGGGCTAGGCAATGGGGGTCAAGTGACTTGTCCAGGGTCACACAGCTAGGAAGTATCTGAGAAACACCTCTAGGTCTGGCTCTCAATCTGCCCCTCTAACTCCTTTTAAGATTCAGCCCAAGTGCTACCTTCTACATTAGACTCTTCCTGATCTACTTTATTGTTAATTCTCACCCCTTTTTGTCCACCTCATAACTTTATTTTTGTCTATATTCTCTTTTTACTTATCTGTCCACATATTGTCTTATCCCAGTTGAAGGAAGGTTCCTTAAGAGAATGGACTGGTTTGCTTTTGACTTGGTATCCTCACACACTAGCATACGGTCTAGCACATAGTAGGAGCTTAATAAATGTTTATAGATTTGTTCATATAACTGTCCTCCCTGTCTCTATTCTTTCTCTGTTCCAGTCCATCTGCACATAATCATCTTCTTGAAACACTGCTTTGCATCTATAATTAACCTCTCCTGTCCCTTAATAATTTCTCACAACAATAAAAATAGCTATAGCATTTATATAGTACTTTAAAGTTTGCAAAGCACTTTAGCTCTGTTATCTCCTTTGGGCCTTACAAAATCTTGTGTGGTACAACTACCTCCATTTTGCTAATGAAGAAACTGAGGTCGAGAAAGTGACTAGATATTGGTTTTATGGCCTTTGGGATGACAAAGTGGCCTCCTTTATTTACCATACAATGCTTCCTTCCTCCATTATAATCTCTGATGAGATTAAAATACTCTGGCAGCTCAGTAAAGGATGGATTGGATAGGTGAGAACATGGTGGGAGGTGGGAATACCTGTTAAGAAGCTGTTGCAATTCCCTAGGAGGATCTGGATAAGAGTGGTGGTGGTGGTAGGAATTAAGAGGGGAAAGACAGAGCTTTTGTGGAGGTAGGAGCAACTGGATTTGGTAACTGGTGTTTTGGATTTTTCTTGAGAAGTGTTTGTCGTATGAAAGCAAAATATCTAAAAATATATTAATTAATTATTTGTGGGATCAGAGATTCATAGATTTAGGGTTGGAAGGAATATTAGAATAGGTTGGTGACTCCAAGATTCTCATTTTACAGTTGAGAAATTGTAGTCTCAGTAATTTAAATGATACAAATCTTTCTGGCTCCAAGTATTAATACTCTACCCACGATAACATCATGACCCATAAATTAATGAGTTAGAAAACCAAGTCTGGATAACAACTTAAGATAAATTTAATAGTCAAGTTAATTATATATTTGTCTAGGCACTTGAGGGTCAAGAGAAGCTGGAATTGAAAGGGAAAAGAAAAAATTTCTACAACAACAATAATAACTCACAAGGCAGTTAGGTGGCTCCATGGATAGAGAGTCAGGTCTAGAGATGGGAGGTCCTGTATTCAAATCTAGCCTCAGATACTTCTTTGCTGTGTGACTCTGGCCAAGTCACTTAACCCCAATTGCCTAGTCTTTACTGCTCTTCTGCATTGGAACCAAAACAATAATAACTCATATATAAGGCAGTGTTTAGCACAGTGCCACATAGATGATTAATAAGTGCTTATTGGATAGGCACAATTTTTGTGTGTTAATTGTTAATTAATAAATAATTTTGATTTAAATGAACTTATTTCAATAAAGTAACTTATTTAAATAAAATGAATAATAAATAAATAAGTATAATTGGTAAAAATTAATTGCTTTAAATTTTGCAAAACTTGTAAAGAACGTTTCACCATATGGCCTATATATATATATATATATATATATATAATTTCACTTGCCTCTTACAATAGCCCCATCAGGTAGTTGATACTGGTAGTTCCCATTTTACAAGTGAAGTGATAGTGACACTTAGAGGTTGTAATGTACCCAAGGTCACCCAGCTAGTGTTGGAAGCAGGATTCATACCCAGGCCTCCCGAGCCTCCAAGTACCACAAAAGCTAGCAGCCCTGACACAGCAAGAGGAATTTTAATGCAGAATCCAAGTGATTTATTGGAGCCAGTTATAAGAAGGAGGCAGTAATAATACTCAAGGCCTCACATGTCTACATCCAAGGGCACAGAGAATGAGTAATAAAGAGATTGAAGTTGCAGGCTAAATGTGAGCAGGTGAATTAAGCTTCAGGTGGATGCCTGAGAGTGAGTGGGTTTTGAGTCACAAAATTACAAACCACAAATGATCACTTAGAAGAGACTTCAGAGAGAGAGAGTAGTCTAATTTATAAATGAACAAGAATCCCTTCTCTAATGTACCCGACAAGTGGTCATATGGCTTTTCTTGAAATATATCTAGGGGTGGGAAAATTTACTACATCTCAAAGGTATCCCCCTTTCCACATTTGAATAATTCTACTTATCAAGAAGTGTTTCCTTTCATTAAGCTTAAATTTGCCTCATGTAACATCCATTCATTGTTCCCAATTCTACCATTTAGAACCAAATAAAACAGGTCTAATTTCTCTTGCACATGACAGCCCTTAAGATACTTGAAAACAATGATCATATTCTCACTAAGACTTGCCTTCTCATAGCTAAACAATTCTCATTTCTTAAATCTAGCCTCATATACTATGATCTTGAGAACCTTCATTATGCTGGTCACAGTTTTGGATATGATCTAGCTGATCAATATTCTACCTAAAATATGGCTCCCCAGAACTAATCACAATTCTCTCTGTTCTGCCCAAAGCACAATGGGACTCCTGAAGGCCTTCTTAGCCAGAGAATGAGGCATCTCCAAGCAAGCTAAGATTACATAAACTTTTCCAATCAGACATACCACTATGTCAACTCAAGAAGCCAGTTTAGTTATATTATTGCTATCTTGCACTTGTAAAACTGATATCAAAGTGTACTTTATATTTATCCCTCTTATAATTTAATATTAATAAATATATTATTTATAATAATTTATAATATAAAATACATTCATAACCTTAATATAATAATATAATTGAATGTAAACTAAGTTATAGATTTGATCAGCAATTTCATCCCATTGAGATTTTAGAGACCATCAAATCCCAATCTCTTCCTTTAGAGATGAAATAATGAGGTCAAATGTCTTGTCCAGTAACATACAATTGGTTCATGGCAATGACAGTGGCCATGAATAGAATGTGGCAATGGAAGGTACACTTAATTCAAAAGGAGCCAATCAGCTTATAGGGATGGTGGAGGAGTAGTCTCTTAAGAATAAAATGAAGTAGGGTTAATGATGAACATATCAAAAAAGTAATAAAGAAAAGAACATTGATAAATCATTTTAGAATACAAATAAGAGAGCAAAAGAAAATGCAGAAGAGGACCCAGATAAACAAAGCAGTATTAGAACTACCATGTTAAATTTGAAATATATATCCTTTAAAGGTCATATGGAATGGAGATTCATAATTTCATTTATGATCCTTTTTTCCCCTCTTCTTTTAATGTGGCAATGTTCATGTTTGCTTGTTTTTTAAACCCTTACCATCTGTCTTAGAATCAATCCTGTGTATTAGTTCCAAGACAGAAGAGTGGTAAGGGCTGGGCAATTGGGGCTAAATGACTTGGCCATGGTTACATAGCTAGGAAGAGTTTGAGGCCACATTTGAACACAGGACCTCCCATCTCTAGCCCTTTGTTTCAATCCACTGAGCCACATTTCCCATGTTCATGTTTGTTTCAAACTAATTGTAATAAAAGAGAAAAAATTTAAAAATAATATATATTGATGTGAGGAAATTTTTAACTGGAAGAACATATAACGGGACATAGTTGAATGAGGATCACTGGAAGAAGAAACAGAAACTTTTCTATGATAGAAATATACTAGAGTATACTCTTCGGACAAAGAAATGGATGATAAGTATGGGAAATAGTTTATAAATCTTGAATGCAAGATAAGACATCCCAATAGACTGATGTGGCCACATAGAGAATTCATCAAACAGATTAAAAAATAAGACCTGTATGGAAAATAGAAATGTGGGTAGTTAATGGAAGATGAATGCAAATATAGTGCTATTAGAATATAAGAATACAACCAGGAGAATGAAAGCCCAGTTATTCTGCCCTGAATGAGTTACCAACCATTTGTTAAGCACTTGTTATTATTATTTTTAGATCCTTATCTTCTGTATTAGAATCAATACTAAGTATTGGTTGCAAGTCAGAAGAGAAGTAAGGGCTAGGCTGTTGGGGTTAAAGGATTTGCTCATGGTTGCATAGCTAGGAAGTGTCTGAGGCTGACTTGAACCTGGGACTTCTCATCTCTAGGCCTGGCTTTCTATTCACTGAGCAACTTAGCTGCCTCTATTAAGTATTTATTATGTGCCGGGCACTATGCTAAGAGGTTGAAATAAAAATATGAGCAGAAAGATAGTCCATTCCCTCAAAGAGCTTACATTCTAATGGGGGAAGACAACACATAGTAAAGGAGCTAGAAAGTGTATGTGTATGTGTGAGAAGATGAAGTTACATGGAGGAGACAGATAGATAGACAGTCTTGTGAAGAATCAAGAGTATGATCTACAGAGAAACAAAGATGTGGTTTGCTCCAGATTCTTCCTTAAAAAGAAGGTCCTGGAAAGAACCAGCCATTGAGAGGGAGAAACTGCAGGAGTTGATGGCAATTCCAATGTGAGAAGAAGTCCAAAGTTAGAATGAGTGTCTAGAATGAAGAAGTTTCTATGGCATGATAGAGAAAATCATTTCAATTTTTGAGTATAACCTGGGGAAAAAGGAATGATATGAATTCTAAGAATTATGAATAGGGTGTTTTGGGATATGGTGGAGGAAACAGGAAAAGCAAATAATCGACAGAATTGCTGTTGGGAGTAGATAGGATGAGAGTATCAAATAATGGAAAGAAGACAGAGTCATTCAACTTTTGCTTAATTCATGTTTTCAGTATGGATCTTCAGAATGATAAAAAATATCAAAAAATGATCCAAAGATAAGTGAGAAAGCTATAAGAAAAATAAAAACAAAACAAAACAAGTAGCTGCCCTATGTGGATTCCAATCCTAGGGGATTGAAATAACTTATTGATTTGATTGCCAGAGTATTGTGATGATCTTTTACATTTTTTTCAGAGGGGAGAAGAAATTGTTTCTCAGGGCTAGATATAGAAAAATATTGCTCTGAGTTTCAAAACAGAAAGAGGATGGATTTCTTCAACCTCTGAGAAGGAAGATGACCATGACTTTGGTGGCTGGTGAAATTTTACAACATATTATCTGTGAGCACTGAGAAATGAAATGAATAATCACCAAGAATGAGCATTTGGAAGAGATTATGCTATACTAATTTCTTTTCCCTTTTGGGGAGGAAGAAGACTGATAGATTGGTAGGTCAAGAGAGTGAAATGAAAAAAGAATATTGAGATTTCCTAAGGGCATGTCAAAAAATCTGAGAAGCCAAGACTTTCATATTTGGAAAGTCCTGATGTCATCTATCCAAACTTGGACGTGAACAGTCACCCCCTTTTACAACATACTTGACAACTGATCATCCATCTTTACTTGAAAACTTCAAGTGAGGAAGAAGCTCACTATTTTCTAGGGCAGCCTGTTCTAGTATTGGAAAGCTCTGATTATTGGGAAGATTTTTCTTATTTTGAGCTAAAATGTGCTCTTTTGCAAAGTCTACTAATTTTTCCTAGTTCTATCCTTTGGAGAAAAGCTCAAGTTTAGTCTTCTTGCACATTGTGATCCTTAAAATATTTGAATATAGGTATCATATGGTTGAAGGCAACTAGGTGGTATGGTGGATAGAGGCACCAGGCTTGGAATCATGAAGATCTGAGTTCAAATCTGATATCAGATACTTATTAGCTGTGTGACCTTGGGCAAGTCACTTACCTATTTGTCTCAGTTTCCTCATCTAGAAAATAAGCTGAAGAAGTAAATCACTCCAATATCTTTGCCAAGAAAACCCCAAATGGTGCCATGAAGAATTTAATGTGACTGAAATGTTTGAAAAACACAGTTACTCTTTTCTAGAGAAGAATCTCTGGTTCCTTCAGCCAGTCCTGATAAAGCATGAGCTAAAAGCCCATTCAGAATGCAGATAATCCTTTTCTGCCTGGTCTCTAGATGAACAGTGTCCTTTATAAAACATTGTGTCTAGAACTGAGTACAACATTGCAGATGTTGTCTGATCAAGGCAAAGCTCAGTGGGACTACTACCTTCCTAGTGTTTGACACCATGCCTCACTAAGTGCAGCCAAAGGCTATATTAATGTTTCTGGCAGCTATAGCACACCATTACCTCATTTTAAGCATACAGTCTATCTAATTTAACCTTCAGATCTTTTTCAGGGGAATGACTATCCAACCATACCTTTTCTATTATGTGCTTGTGAGTTTTGATCTCAAATATAAGGGTCTACATTTATTTCTATTATAGTTCATTTCAATAGGTTCAGCCAATGTCTTTCTAGATCTTCTAGGTCTTTGTGATGGGTACTTAAGGTAGGAGAAAAGTGTGCTTTTGGAGGGAGGGAAGATATAAAGTTGGACAGATTCAGAGGTGGCTGCCGAGCTGGACCCAAAGAATAGTGATTAATGGGTCAACATGTTACCATGGCAGGTTCTAATGTAGTGCTTTAGAGATATGTTCTTGTCCCTCCACTGTTTAACATTTTAATGAATAAATTAGATGAAGTGTATAGCATGCTTATCCATTTGAAAATAATAAGAATCTGGAAATACAAGCTACCATGTTGGATCACAGAAATCCAAGACAATCCTTTACAGGTTAGGAGCATAGATTGAATCAAATGAGATAAAATTTAACTGGGATAAAATGTAAAGTATTACAAGGTGTCCAGAAGTAGAATAGATTACTCAGAAGATTTCCCGAAATTGATGGCACAAGGATAGACTGGGAGAAGTCTTGTTAAATAAAAATTCAAGAGAAAAAGATATGAGACATTTTAGTAGCTTGCAAATTCAATAAGAATTAACACTGTGACACAGTAACCAAAAAAGGTAGTGTGATCTTCGGTTGCATTAATAGAAGTATCATGTCCAGGGAAAGATATGTGATATTCTGCTCTCTTCTGCACTGGACCAAACCATCTCTGAAGGTTTGTGTGTAGTTTCCGGCAATATGTTTTAGAAAATACATTGGCAAATGGGAAAATGTCCAGTTGAGGGCCACCAGCATAGTGAAAGGGTAGTAGTAACCATGCCCTGTGGTATTGATTCAAGGAACTAGATAAGTTTATCAAAAGAATAAACTATTTGGAGCATGGAGTAGGCATGGGGAATGACAGGAAAGCAGGCTTGAGGTATTTATAGGACTATCATGGCGTAGGAAGATTATGTTTTGCTGCTCTTGGAGGGTAAAACTAGAAGCAATGGGTAGAGGGCTGAGAAGGTCAGATTTTCCATATAATAAAAACAACAAACTTCCAAAAATGTAACAGTTAAAAAATGGAATAATCTTTCTCAGGAGGGAGTAGACCCCCTGACTCTGGGAATCTGTAAAATGAAGGGGGGTGGACCTAATGGCCTCTAAGCCCCCTTTCAGCTCCAAGTCTGTGTTCCAATGAAGTATAGCTGTTTCATAAAGGTTTTTGGCACAGGTAGAGGATAGAGTGCTGGATCTGGAGTCAGAAAGACCGGGGTTTTAATCTTCCCACAGAAATATACTAGCTGTTCACATTGCTGGAAAAGTCACTTAATCTTTGCCTGCCTCAGTTTCCATATTTATAAAATAATAATAGTACCTACCTTACCAGGTTGTTCTGAGGATAAAATCAGATCATTTATGTAGAGTTATAAACCGTTTAGGGTCTATACAAATGCTAAGTCCTTCTCCTATACCTCTTCATAATCATAATTTATTTATTTTGAAATTCAATCTTTCCATCATACCAAGATTGGAAATGTGGAGCTATTCATGTGTCTGATTCTGCTATGGACTTTTCCTGTTTCATTTTTGACTTGGGCCAGTTTGTCACTCCATAAGCAACTTATTTCTCAAGACCCTCAAGTCCCGGGGGCTCACTGTACTGTTGTAGACTTAGGGTGGACGTTCATTAGTGTGGCTTAGAGTGGCTTTGCTCAAAGTAACTCAGATCACCTGGACTTAAGGGATCTATCAGCCCCAGCCTCCAGAGTAGTAGGGATTACCAACATGTACCACTATGCCCAGCTATTATTATTATTATTATTATTACAATTGTTATTAATTAAAGTAGGTGGCCTCTGATGTCTCCTTTCACTGAGCTTCTGTGATGAAGCTTCCAACAAGCTAAGCACTAATGTCTTTTGCAGACTGCTGTCAACTTGACAACATGCAAAACTCAACTTTTCAACAATCTGACAGAGTTTGGCAAGAAAAAAAAAACAGCGAGATCTCCAGGCTTTTTGTAAGAAGCCGCACCAGGTTTTAGAAGCACTGCATTAGTATAGAGTGTGACTTAGAAAATTAAAATAGTATTATAGATTTTCTTTCTTTGGCTCTGATTTCTAAGTAGCAATTACTAGTCTGCAAACATCTAGAGAATGCAGACTGCAGCAAGTTGCGGATGGGAAGAGAATGCAAATGGGTGTGGACATTGACCTGGCATGTATGTGGGAATGATACCACATTAGGAAGCTAGGGCGGTGATAAGATAGTCCTACCTGCTTCTCTGTCTTCTAAGATCTCTCCACTAGCGAGAAGCCTCCAGGGTTCAGATCACTTGAAATTGCACTGGACACTCTGCAGTGTATGCAGAGAATCTTAGTAAGACAGAAACTGTGGAAAACAGGGATAGAGAAGCTGCTGATAGCTGGGGGATCCTTTAATTCCCTTGAACTGTAAAAAGATATTTTAGCAGCATCAAGGGCAGAGGAATGTGTTAGCAACCCCCAGAGAAAATGTCTGCATTTGCTTGTTGCAGAGTTCTATGATAAGAATTTCATTTGCCCTGGAAGGGGATGGGTTATGTCTGTGTAGAGGTCTTTTCAGGGTGTTGACTCCATGTGTTCTCAAATTGCCAGGCTGAGGGACGATGCCAGATTGCTTCCCTGAAGCAAATGAATCTATGCTCTTGGGAGTCACAGTGAATACATGTCCTGTGTGTGAAGTGAAGTTCTGGATTCAGCACATGCCATTGTGTATCCTCAGTGGGTTTGCTTTTGAGGCAAAGGGAAGAAAAGTCTTTTCGCTGCTAAATTTTGAAAATTGGATTTAAAAAAAAGCAAAATATAGTATTGTTCATGTGTGCCCTAAGCACGTGTACATGCTAAGCAGGAATCAGATTTCCTGGAACCCCAGGCCCTAATACAGAGTTGTTTGCTCATCCACCTTGAAAAATGGCAATGGAGAACAAATATGAGGGAAACTGGAGAAATTATGAGCAGAAATGAAGCAGGCATACTTGAACTTGTGACCAAACTGAAGGACTCTGGAACTGTGAAATATTTCTTTAAACTTGATAGTTTCATCCTATGTAGAATGTGAGGCAGCATATTGAAGAATTCTAGAGTCAGGCTATGTTAGTTTGAATCCCATTTTCAACATCTATTAGCCATATATAGGCCAGAGGCAGCCAACATCTCATTACTTCCCCTTCTGAATTTCTTGAATTTTGACTTCCATATTGGCCTTACTCATTTAAAATTAATTGTGAGTTCACCAGATCTATAAATAAGTGGTAAAGATTAAAAAAATGGAAATGGTTCTCGATTGAATGGAAATGGTTCTTGTCAAGTTCCCAATGATCTCCTAGTTTCTAAATCTGATGATGTTTTCTTGGTCTTCATGCTTTCTGACCCTTCTGAACTGTTGGATCTCTCCTCTCCTCTTAGATATTCTTCCTTCCATTGATTTTCATGACCTTGTTCTCTCCCACATCTAGTTCCTGCCCTGTGATGACTTCCAAGTCTTTTTTTTTAATGGATTATCATCTGAAATCCATTTCTTAACCATAGATTTTCCCCTAAGGTTCCCGATCTGGACCCTTCTATCTCTCTGTTCCTTTTCTACAGGTATCCCCAATGGTTAGCAAAGTACTTTGCACATATTAAGTGCTTAATAAATGCTTATTCATTCATTGAAGACACCTCTTTAAAACTAAGTTTCAGACTAAGAGTTGATTGGCATTAATAGATGGAGTTTTCTCCTCAGGAGTCCCATATACCAATTAAATAACAGGCCCATTTAAAAAAAAAAAGATTATCCTATATCTCATAGAATTTTTGTGAAGAAAGCCCTTTGTCAAACTTAAAGCCCTATGTAAAAGTAAGGTTTTAAAAAATTATTACCACCTTACTGGTGGGTAAATATATATAGACAATAATTCCCAAAATGCAACCAAGTCTGAAAGCATGATTAAGTTCAGTAGGGTTTAAATACATCCATGCATAATAAATACACAAAGGGCCATGAAGGGATGTCCCCTTATCAGGTAGCCCTTAGTGTATCCATTACAGAGAGAGAGAGAGAGAGAGAGAGAGAGAGAGAGAGAGANCAGGTAACATGCAGAGGTCAGCAGACAATACACAGAAAGTTTAGAAACTCAGAAATGAATAGAATATATGGATATTATTACATAACATCAATATGTGTTATCTTTTAATATCATAAATATACATATTTTCTAAAGTTAAAATAAAAACATTAAAGCATGCAAAAAGAATGTGAGAGCCAGCAGATGCACAAATGCTAGAAATCCTGCACTTTCCCACTTCTGTGCCTTTGTTCAGATTGCTCTATTTTAGCTGTTGAATTATTACCTATCCAAGAGCAAATCCTACCTTTTCAATGGAACCTTCTTTGATGTTCCTTTATGGTAATGAATGACCTTACTCCCTTTAGATCTCATGTAACATTTTTTTGACCCTCTCTATTATTATTATAGTTGTGATGATATATATATATATATACATATATATTATAGTTATTGGTAAATGTGAATTTCCCTATCTACTATTAGATTCTTGAAGGCAATGGTTCTGTCTTACCTAAAGCTATTACTTAACACAATTCTTTGCACATAAATATTTATTGAATTTGTTTGTCCTGGAGGTCATAGAACTGAATATTGCTACCATCAGTTTTCAATTTTCAAGTTTTACCTTTCTATTTTCTGTTTTTCACCTGTAATTTACCTGTAGCTATGTTCCCTTTGGCACTTCTTGGGAGAGTTTAAATTTGTTTTATTTTTATATCTAAAAATATATTTATTAATTTATTTTGTTTTTATATCACCTATATTTTTCAATATGTTTTTCCTCCTCCTGTTATTCTTTTTTGTCTTCTTCCTCCAATTCTTCTTCCACTATCTTTTCTTCCTCCCAGAGAGCCATTTTTTATAAAAAAGAAGTAAATTTATTTTAATATTAGTCTAAAGCACATATGATCATTAAAGACAAAAGTACAGTTGTCAAATAATTCATTATCCATTTATTTGTATTATCTAGTCTCCAGTCCTCCATTAATTAACCAACTAATTAACGATAATTTATTAAGTGACTGCCACATGCTCAGAGGTGTGTGTGTGTGTGTGTGTGTGTGTGTGTGTGTGTGTGTGTGTGTGCATGTGTGCAGTGATACAAAAGATTCATAAAACATCACCCTTGGCCATAAGGAGTTTACAACTTAGCTGAGGAAATGAAACTAACATGCTTAAAATTAACATGAGGAAATGACTTGAGTGCTAAAAAGTGTGGTGGTAAGGAAATTTAGGTAAAGAGTTCTACAGATTTTCAGGTACTACATAAATGTTACTATGATGATGATGATGATGGGGTGATGCTGCTGCTGCCATTGTTGTTAGATCCTTTCCAACTATCCTAGTTATTAGTATCCTCACAATTTCTTTGTATTTCTTTTGTATATGTTTTATATTTATTTTTAAAAATATATTTACTTAATTGTAGACATGCCACTCCTCTGTATAGAATGTAAGCTAATTGAGGGCAAGCACTGATTTGTTTGAGTCTTTGTACCTATAGCACACAGCACAATGCTTGGACCATAGTAAATGCATAATAAATGATGATTAAATTGAAATGGCTCATTATTAAATGCATCATGTCTTTAGGGAGTGATCATTATATACTGAAGTAGTTGGGGATAACGAGATATGGAGGTCATAAAGAATTGGTATGATACAAAAAGTAAAAGTAAATAATCATAGAGTAAATAGTAAAATCGATGCCCTTATCAACAGAAATACAGTAAAGGGAGTCAAGGCTTTCACATCTTCAGGATATCACCAGATAAAGGACTGAATTTAAGACTTTGACTAAGCAAAAGTAATGAGAAGATCCATCAAAACCCAAATGGGTATGATTCTAATTTTGCTTGTGCTGCCATTTTGAGGGTTTGGATTGTGGTAGGTGGGATGTGGATTACAGAGACCAGAGCTTATTTGGATCAATCTAGAAAAGCATCATGGAGGAAGTGAGCAGAACAGTGTTTTTCAGTGGGAGAAAGGGGTTGTGAGGAATTTTTATTGGCAAAAGCATATGTTGGATGAATGATGGGTGGGTGGGGTCTGCTAAGCACAGGTGTTCATACAGTCCTCAAGATGAAAAAAAAAACAGAGCAATTTACAGTGATAGGTCTTGTTGAAAATAGACAGGGCCAATAATCAGTGTCAGAACTGCACATGGAAACAGAATTGGAAAGATGGCAAGTCAAACATTGGCGTCTGCAGCCATACTCGTGGATGTGCTATCTATGTAAACATATTTGACAAAAAAGGACAGTGAGGGGGGAAGGAAGACTGATAAAAAGGGAGGGAGGGAGAGAAAGAGAGACAGAGATAGAAAGATAGAGAGAGTTCCAGAGGTAGACAGAGAGACAGACACAGAAAGGCAGAGGCAGAGACAGAAATATAGATTACCAGAGGCAGAGGCAGACAGAGACAGAGCAAGAGGAAGACAGAGAGAAAGAGAAAGAGAAATATAGAGAGAAAGAGATAGGCAGAGACAGACAAAGAGACAGAGACAAAAACAGAGATAGAGAAAAAGAGAGGTAGACAGAGGAAAGGAGACAGACAGATAGGTAGAGGGACAGAAATATAAAGAGATGGAGTCATAATCAGGGACAGAGAGAAACAGAGAAAATGAGAACATGCCCTTGGGTAGTTTGGACTATACAAATCAGGAAGTAGAAGGCTAATTTCTCTTCTTTCAAGCAAATACCTTTCTAGCTGGGACTGAAGATACATATTGTGCCAAGCCTAAGATCCTTGTGCTAGGGAAACTCTTACTGTGGTTTTGCTGACATGAGAAGAGGATCGCATTCTGAGAAATTGTCTCCTTAGTGAAGAAGACAGAAGCTATCTTCCCTGAAGGAGTGCTGCAAGAGGAAGTTGATGAGAGGCTTCTTGTGTCTCCGCAGACTAGACTGAAGCTTATTTCTGAGCTAGAAAGAGTTGCTTGATTCAGTTCTATTCTCTCACATTTCATTTGCTTTCTCTTGCTGGAATGCTCCGAAGGTGGCAGCATTGATGAGCCTTCTTCTCATTTCAGTGACTGGAGAGATTAGCTTCAGCAGAATTCGTTTAAATCTATAGTTTCTTTCCCTTTTTTATTTTTAAAAAACTTCAACTTACTGCGTGTGTGTATGTGTGTGTTAAGTGTCAAGAGGTTGAATATAATGGAATCATAGCAGGAAATCATGATATATCAGAGCTAGAATGGATTTTGAAAAGGGAATCTACTCAACTGATATATAGAAAAAATAGTCAGGCTTAGAGGTGGTAGGTCCTGGGTTCAAATTTGGCCTCAGACACTTCCTAGCTATGTAGCCATAGCCAAGTCACTTATTCCCTGCTGCCTAGCCCTTATTGCTCTTCTGCCTTGGAACTAATACATGCTATTGCTTCTAAGACAGAAGGGAAGGATTTGTAAAAGCAAAGAAACCCAAAGGTGGTCTGGAGAAAATGTGACACAGAGGGAGTAAGTGAACTCCTTGTCCAAAGTCATATAGTGAGTTAATGGCATTTCCAGGACAAAGTTGGGACTCAAAAGGCATCTTTCCATTGCACTTGCCGTTTCCTCTGTTTTCCAGCTTGACTCACCCTGAGGATCCCTTAGAACCAAGTCGGGATTCCTCAAAGACCAGAAATGAGTGGGGTACAGAAAGAAAATGTAATAGGGGAGGACACTCTGCCCTATGAAAGAGGTAGGAACAGGACTTTGAGCCCTTGTGGCTTAACAGTCCTACAAAGTAACAGTGGTCTTTGAACTCGGGTTTTTGGTGTGAATGTGTGGCCCTTGGTTAGACATTTTATTTCTCTGGGCTTCAATTTGCTTGTCTGTGAGATGGGAGTATTCACTATTAGGTTTGCTTAACTTTTTTTTTAAATGGATCCCTCTGGCAGTTTGATGAAGTCTATGAACCCCTTCTCGGAATGTTTTATTTATTTTTAATATTTTAAAGAATCTTGTTTTAAAATATATAAAGTATATAGGATTAAGAATGACACCATAATAAAGTATAGTCATCAAAGTATTTTTAAAAATTCATAGTTCCCCACTACAAGTCCCTGGAAGATGATCTTTAATGTTCTTTTAAAGCCTTAGTTCTATAATCTTTGGCTTTTAGTGATGGGCAGAAAACTTTAGTTTATACAAAATAGTCTTATGGGATCATAGACTTAATGCTGAAAGGTACTTTGGACTCCATCAAGTCCAACTCCCTCCTTTTGTAAATAAGGAAACTGAGGCCAAGGGAAGTGAAATTACTTGTTTAGGGTAACACAACTGGTGTGTATCTAAGGCAGGATTTGAATTCATATCTTCTTGGTTACAAGTCTAGCACTCCATCCATTTTGCCACATAGCTACCTCTCATGCCTCATATCAGCCTACCTGCCCTAGTTGTGTATAGAGCCAAGGCCAGAGCACCCATGCTTTGTGTGTACCTATTATACTCATCCTAGCTCATGGTAAACAGTATCTTCATGGGAATATCCATGTTAAGAATCTGGGTCCTCTATTTGTAAGAGGATGAGAAGGAAGATGGATCGGATGCTTTTAAAGCATGTGATTGTTAAGTTTCAAAGGAAGGATGGAATCTGCCATTAAAATTTGTATAAAAATGCGATAAATCAGTTTGTGAAGCAGGGAAAAGAATGCTGGATTAGTATCAGGGGACCCCGGTTAAAATACTATCTCTATTTGTTATTTACTACTTGTATGACATAAGGGAAATCATTTACCTCCTCTGGGCCTCAGTTTTTTCATCTGTAGAGAGGTTGGACTTGAGGTTTCTTTAAATCTATGGTCCGTTGAGAATCTTATGTCATTAAAAGTTGTTTGTGTTTTGATAAGAAAAGTAGAAATAAAATTTCTACCATAGAAAGCTCATTGGATTTGGAAACAGAGAGCTTGAGTTCAAATTTCTGCCATGCTACTTAAGTCAACCATGACTTTGGGCAGGTCTGCTTCTCTGGGTCACGGTTTCCTCATCAGTAAAATGAGGGTTTGGACTAGATGATCTCTAAAGTCCTCTGTTGATCACTGCATGATGCTGCAGACACTCAGCTTAAATTACCAACTGGGTCAATGCACTGCATAATTACATGTGTAATTAATTTTTGCTTATCAAAGCAGAATTCTCCTCTAGTAACACAATTACTGCGCTTGAGCTCAGGCAGGCTGGGGGTTGAGGACTCATGTGAGCTGATGCATCATAAATACTGGAGACTCATAGTCCCCTCCCAAATTTACCAAGTATTAGAGCTATAGAAAGAACTTCAAAAGTCATCTGGTTACTGAATTAAAGAATTCTAGAATTGGAACTTTGGAAAACGTCTGTTATTATGTAGTCTAACTAATAAGAAAAGAATACTCTACACTACCTGGAAAGTCTCTAGCCTTTGCTTGAAGATCTCCAAGGAGAAGGAAGCAGCCATTTCCACTTTTGGATAGCTCTAATTGTTAGGAGATTTTTTTCCCCCTGAAATCAAACCTAAATTTGCCTTGTTGCAATTCCTTTCATTGATCCCAATTTTGACTTCGAGGGCATACCAGAGGAATTTCATTCCTCTTGCACATGATAGCCCTTCAAATATTTGAAAACAGTTACCATGTTCCATCCTCTTATTTCCCAAGTCTTTTCTTCAAGCTAAACATCCCAAGTTCTTTGTGGATCCTAATAAGGCTCATCACCATTCTGACTCTTCTGGATGCAACCAAACTTATTCATATCCTTTGAACTGGGGCATCCAGCACTGTGCTTAATACTCTAAAAGTGGTCTGATAGAGTAGAGAGTGGTTATTACCTTCTTATCCCCAGAAGCTTTGACTCTCTTAACACAGCTCCAAATCAAATGAGCTGCTTTTGGGCTGCCACACCATACCTTGTTGTTGTTCAGTCATTCAGTTGTGTCTGACTCTTTGTGGCCCCATGGATCATAATACTCCAGGCCTTCCTATCCTCCAGTATCTCCTGAAGTCTGTCCAAGCTCATGTTTTTTGCTTCCCTTTCACTTTTTAACCATCTCATCCTGTGCTGTCTCATTCTCCTTTCCCCATCATCAGGGTGTTTTCTAATGAGTCTTGTCTTCTCATTATATGACCAAAGTATTTAAGCTTCAGCTTTAGTATTTGTCCTTCTAGTGAATAGTCAGAATAATTTCTTTAGATATTGACTGATTTGATCTTCTTGTTGTCCAAGGGACTTTTAAAGGTCTTCTCCAGCACCACAAATAGAAGCATTGATTTTGAGGTTCTCACTTTTCCTTATAGTCTAGCTCCTGTATTCATGCATTGCTATTGGAAAAATCATAGCTTTAACTACATGAACTTCTGTTGAGAAAGCAACATTTCTGATTATTAGTATGCTGCTCAGATTTGCCATGTCTTTCCTTCCAAGAAGCAAGTCTTTTAATTTCATGGCTACAGTTGCCATCTTCAATGATCTTTGAACCCAAGAACACAAAATCTGACATTGTTTCCATTTTTTTCTTCCTTTATGTCCCAGGATACAACAGCTACAAAGATCTTAGGGTTATTTTTCATATTTAGCTTAAAGATACCTTTTATACTCTCTTCTTTCACTCTCATCGAGAGGTGTCTTAATTTTTCTTCACTTTCTGCCCACAGAGTGGTATTGTTTGCATATCTCAGATTGTTGATATTTCTCCCAGAGGCTGTATTTTCAGCTTTTGATTAATCAGTTCTGGATTTCACATTATATACTCTACATATAAATTAAATAAATAAGATAACAATATACAATCTCCTTTTCTAATCTTACACCAATAAGTTGTTATATATTTGCTTCTAACTCTTGCTTCTTGACTCAAAGGATCCTCAGGAGACAAGTAAAATGATCAGGTGTTCTTATGTTTTTGAGGATCTGCCATATTTTGTTGTGATCCGCCAAATAAATGGCTTTATGTAATGAATGAAAATCATTGAAATGAAAATTAAAAAAAAATCAAAGAAGTAGATGTTTTTCTGGAACTCCCTTAGCAGTTCATCCCCTTGTTCCTTTACCTCTTCAACTACCAGCCTGTTCTTCTAGTATTTCTTGGTTCACATATTGCTGAAGCCTAGCTTACAAAATCTTAAGTATAATATTACTGGTATGTTCAGTAAGTGCAGTTGTTCAGTAATTTGAATATTACTTGGCATTGTGCTTCTTTAGGATTGGGACATAAATTGCTATTTTCCAATCAGTAATCACTGTTGTTTTCCAAATTTGTTGTCGTATTGAGTGCAGCACTTTAACCGTCATCTTTTAGAATTTTAAATAGCTCAACTAACCTGAACTAGCATCATTATTAGCAGTACTTCCTAAGATGAACATGACTTGATTCTCCAGAATGTTTGGCTTTAGATCAGAAACTGTACCATTGTGCTTTATTGGTGACATTAAAATATATTTTGTATAGTCATTCTTTTTTTAAAACCCTTACTTTCCACCCTAGAATCAAACTATGTATTGGCTCTAAGGCATAAGTATAAGGGCTAGGCAATAGAGGTTAAGTGACTTGCCCAGGATCACACAGCTAGGAAGTGTCTGAGGCCAGATTTGAACTGAGTATTCTTGCCACATCTTATACTTCAACTTCTATTAAATCTTTATCATTTTGGCCTTTTATCATGTCCATTTTTTGCATGAAATATTCCCTTGATAGTTCTAATTTTCTCAAAGAGATCTCTTGTCTTTCCCATTCTGTTTTTTCTTTTATTTCTTTGCATTGCTTAATTCAGAAACTCTTATCTCTCCTTAATTCTCTTGAATTTTGCATACAGTTGAGCATATCTTTCCCTTTCTCCATTCCTTTTCCTTTTTTCCCTGAGCTGTGGTTAAAGCCTCATCAGATAGCCATTTTGCTTTTTGGTCTTCTTTTCCTTTGGAATTTTTTTTTCTTGCTGCCTACTATAAAATATTGGGAATAGATCTCTAGGTCATATCATTATCCAGTCATGTTTTTTTCCCCTTTCTATGACATCTTCTATTTGACTTCATCCTTTCTTTCTCCTTCTTCTTTTGCCTTCAGTATTGTGAACCTTTGAC
This sequence comes from Gracilinanus agilis, assembly GCF_016433145.1. Lineage (NCBI taxonomy): Eukaryota > Metazoa > Chordata > Mammalia > Didelphimorphia > Didelphidae > Gracilinanus > Gracilinanus agilis. Next base: position 177,537,001 of record NC_058130.1, on the reverse strand, counting down.
CATATTTCTTTAGGCATTATTCTGTTTACCCTTAAATCTATTCATTGCTTCCTTTTCATATTTGTAAGGGAATATGAATTTAGGTCACACCTATATGGTCGGATGGTTTTCCCTACTTTCTTCAAGTCTAAATTTTTCAATAAGAATCTCATGATCTGTTGCAGATTCTTTTTTTTTTTAACTGAGTGTACAGAGCTTCTCCACTTTTAGTTGCAAAGTATATAATCAATATGATTTTAATATTAACCATCTGGTGATGTCCATATGTAGAGCTGTCTTTTGGATTGTTGAAAAGAATGTTTGTTATGACCAATGAGTCATCCTGACAAAACTCTATTAGGCTCTACCTAGCTTCATTTTGCATTTCAAGGTAATTATCTTATAATTTCTGACTTTAGCGTTCCAATCCCCTAGGATGAATGTGACATCTTTTTTGGTTTTATTCCTAGAAGATGTTGTAGGTCTTCATAGAGCTGATCAACTTTGGTCTCCAGCATCAGTGTTTGGTGCATTGATATGTATTATTGTGATGCTCAATGGTTTGCCTTGGATTCAAACAGATATCATTCCATAATTTTTGAGATTATACCCCTGGGCCACTTTTATCACCTTTTTATTGACTATGAGAGCTACTACCAGTTCTTCTAAGGGATTCTCGCATCCATAGTATTCTTTGATTGCTTTCTCTAGTCTTAGGCCCAAGAAAGAAAGTAAATCCTTTTGGGTTACTTTCTGCCTTCTTGCCTCTCTTTTGAGGCAGTTGAGGTAAGGGAGAAGAGACTAGGATGGGTCCCTATTTTCTGAATTCCACTGTGTTGGTTTGTGAGTGGAGATCATATTCATTCATTTATGAATATATTAAGCAGAATGATTGAGTACCATTAGGTTAGGTGCTGGAGAAACAAAGACAAAAATAAAAGCATCTCTGTCCTTAAAGAGGTTATTATATTCTGCTTGGAATAAGCAACAGATACACAGAAAAGTATATACAAAACACATATAGAGTAACCATAAAGCAAGCACCGGGACAGGGACCAACATTTGGGTCATCAGGTTAGGCTGATGCCACCTGTAGGAGGTGGCACTTGAATTGATCCTTGAAGTGAGTGAAGAATTTTACAAGACAGACACAAAGAAGGGAATGTTTTCTAAACATAGCTGCAACCTGAACAAAACTTATAACTGGAGATGGAATGGCGTGTATGAGGAAGGACAAGTAGGTAAGTTTGGCCGTGAGGTATTTATGAGGGGAAGTCATCTGAATTAAATCTCGGAAGGTCAGTTGAAGTTCAAGCTTATTTCCTTCTGGCAGTCTGTGTTGTAGTAGAAAGAACTGTGACCCAGGCGTCCTAAATTTGAGTCCTGACTTCAACACTTAGTAGCTGTCTAATCTTAGGTCAGTTATTATACTATTTTGAGGTTTGGTTGTCTCACTTATCAAAAGTGAATAATAATACTTTTCCTAGGCTACATCAGATGATTTCTTGCATTCCCTTGAAGCTCTAAAATTCATTAAATAGATGATAATCAATCAATTAAACTTGAAAACACATCAGAAATAGTCTGCTTGGCTCTGGGTTCCATATTTAAGAGAGGGCATTAGCAAATCAGACACACTTTCAGAGGCAGCGGGGCCTTGTAGAAAGAAGATTGGGCCAAGAGTCAGACGATCTAAGTTCTAGTCTGGGTTTTGCTATTTTCTTTCAGTGTAAGTTGAGATAAGTTATTTAACCAAGACCTAAGTTTGTTCCTGTCAAATGAAAATATTAATTCCTGCCCTCACTACATAACTCATAGAAGAGCTATGAGAAAACCAAATAAGATAACACTGTGAAAGTATCTTAAAAGTGATATGAAAAAGTGAATTATTATTAGAATTTAAATGTGCTATTTGCTGAGGGGTCTGTTTTCAGGAAGCAGACAGTGGAGTATGTAGTTAAGTCTTTATGTAGCCTCAGAATTTTTTTTAAAAACACATTTTCGTAGTAATTTATAATTACTAAACCCGTCACATACATAATCTCATTTGACCCTCATGACAGCCTTTTGAGTTAGCTAATAGAATTTTGCATAAGAAAACTGAAACCCAGAGAAATTAAATGAATTATACAAGGCCTGACATCTAGGACATACTGTTTTAACTCTCAAGTTCATTGCTCTTCTCATCATATAATCTTTTATGATATAACCAACAATCCTCTCTGCAATCAGGCTATGACAAGAGTTGGAACTTGCTCTAATGACCACTTAGGCATTGCTTCTATATTCCAGGTGCTTGATATTTTCCTCAAATTAAATTCTGTTTTGCCAGAATAATTCATTGGGGGCTATCTATTCTCAGATCTTGATGTTTATAGGACATCATATCAGGTTATTTCCCTGAATTGTTATTTTTAACTACCGTAATAATAACCTTCTTTCAATAGCACTTTGAAGTTTACAAAGTGCCTTCAAACAATATTACCAGGTTTGATAATACAAGTGCTATCATTTTTTTCTTACAAATTAAGAAACTGAGGCTCAGGGTATTTAAATGGCATGTCCGCAATCACACAGCTAGTGAATGTCAGATCTTAGATTTGAGTTTAAAGAAAATGTGCTTTCTATTATATCTCTGCTCATTTTCATTTTATAAACAAAAGCAGGTCTTTGATGAGACAGCAAATCACTAATCAGACAATCATTTCACCCAGATTGTCTGAAAAAATAAAATAAAATCGTAAACACAAATAGAGTTACTTTACTTCCTTAGAGACATTGGTGCCTATGTTGAGAGAAGATGCCAGAGGACATTAGCTTTGTTCTTTTCCCTCTTTTGGAGGGAATCTTTTGGAGATTGCCCAAGAATAATTTGTATAAACCAGTACCACTGCCCTGGAAAAGGACAGGAGGTTGAAAGATATTTTTAAAAAGTGGAAGTACTTCTCTAAATTCCAAAGAATTCAGTGGCAAGGACTGATGTGGGAATGAAGCAGCTTTCTACACAGGAACAGAGAAGTAAATCTTGATGGAATCAACATGCTCTCACCTAAAGTGGAAAATGGAGACTGATTTGAACAATCTAATAGAATGGTATTCCTATAATCAACTAAAGAGACTTTTATGTTCTCCATGGGTAGGAGGCAATGAGCTGTAGAAGTGAGAGTTCTTCAAAGAGTATCTGGGCCCTTTTGTTTAGGAATAAAGTTTCTATTGCAAAGGTTGCATAGAGTTGAAAATATCAGGTCTCTGCATAGGGAAATTTCAAATTCTCTTTGTTTTTGTGAGTGATTATTAACTAAGACCTGAGGAGAAAGTATAGTCAGGAAACCCAAATCAAGTGACCTCTGAAGATGTTATCATTGCAATGGAAGGGAATAAGTGGTGTGTATTTTATTCACAGGTAATCTCTGCATATGTAAAATGGTCATTAATAATAATCATCATTATCATCTGTTAAATATGGAATAATAATGAATACCCTCTTCAAAGAGTTGTTATGAGGATCAAATGAGGTAACATAACTTAGCACAAATAACTTATAGTACTATGTAAACACTAGTTATTATTATTAATTTAAATCAGGGAACTGATTAATTAAATTACTTAGTGCTAAAGATAATGCTGAGTGAAGAGGAAGACCTCACCATATCATATTAAATGATTAAAGAGTCAAAGCCAAGATGGTGGAGTACAAGCAGCAACTTATCTGATTCTCCTAACATTCTCCTTTCAATAACTTTAAAATAACCCCTCAAATCAAATTTTGTAGTGTCAGAGTAAACAAAAGGTCAGTGTGGCATATGTTTCAAGCCTAAGATAATAGAAGGTGAGGAGGAGAGGTCTGTGACACTAGTATACAGAGAGATGACCCAGGATGTGGAAGGAGCACCTACAGTAAGTCTTGGAGGTAGCTGTGATGGCAGCAGCAGCAACAGTTTGGGGAGCTCTCAGCTCAGAGATGGTAAGGAGGTTATGGAAACTGCTCAAAAAGAGACTACAGAGGACCCTTTGCTGGCACTGGGTGGATCTGGAGATGTCTGGCAACTCTATTGCCCATTTGTAGTTCTGGGTCACAAGTCCAGAGAAGAATGTCTGTGGTTAGTTACAAAGGATCAGGGACCTGGTCTCAGTTCCAGAGACAAGAGGAATGCTAGCATTTGTGACTACAGGGGAGCAGAGGTCACTTTCTAGGTAAAGGTCAGAGCACAGACCAGGAGAGAAGTGACTTCACTGCTCTCCAGTTCATACCACTTTGGAAGCACTAAAAACTTGCAGATGCCACCACCCCTTCCTAAGACAAGCTCTGATAAAAACAGCATCAAAACTAAGCAGAGTCCAACTTTAACATGTTCAAAGTCAAGAAATAGACTGGAAAAATGAGGAAATCACCACTACAGCAACAAAAGAACTTGATCACAAAAACTACTGTTGTGGCAAGGAGGAACAAGATGTAAACTCATAAGAAAATAATAATGTGAAAACAGCTACCAAAAAGGCTTCAAAGAAAAAATGTTAATTAGACTCAAGCCCAAAAAGGATTTCTGGAAGAGTTAAAGAAAAAAATGAGTAGTAGAGGGAAAGTTGAGAAAAGAAATGAGAGTTATACAAGAAAATTATAAAAAGAGAATTGGCCTGAAGGTACAAAACTACTGAAGAAAATATCTTAAAACGAAGAATTGGCCTAGTATTAAAATAGGCATAGAAATTCACCAAAGAAAGAGAGAGAGAGAGAGAGAGAGAGAGAGAGAGAGAGAGAGAGAGAGAGAGAGAGAGAGAGAGAGAGCTCTTTAATAACTGAATTGGCCAAATGGGGAAAAGAGGGATAAAAACTCACTGAAGAAAATAATTTCTCAAAAATTGGACTTGGGCTAGTGGAAGCTAATGATTCCACAAAACATCAAGAAACAATTAAATCAAGTCAAAAGAAGGAAAAAGAGAAGAAAATGTGAAATATCTCATCAGAAAAACAACCTACATAGAATCTAGATCAAGGAGAGATAATTTTAAATTATTGGACTACCTGAAAGCCATGATCAATAAAAGACCTTAAACATCATGTTTCAAGAAATCATAAAGGAATGTTTCCTTGATATCTTAAATTCAGAAAAATTAAAGGACTCCACAAAGTATCCCAAAATAAAATTCACAGGAAAAATAAATAATAATATTTCTAAAAATAAGACCCATTCTCCAAATGATCAATGATCAAAGGATATGAACAGGCAATTGTCAAAAGAAGAAATCAAAGCTAATCTTAGATGAAAAAAGAGAAATACAAGTTAAAATGACTCTGTAGTACTACCTCACACCTATCAGCAATGACAAATGCTGGAGAGGATGGGGGGAAATAGGTACCCTAATAAATGATTAGTGGAGTAGCATACTGGTACAACCATTTTGGAAAACCATTAGGAACTAAGTCCAAAGAACTCTAAAGCTGTACATATCATTTGACCCAGCAATACTACAATTAGGGGTCTGTATCACCTTAGAGATAAAAAGAAAAAAAAGATAAAAAATAAGGACCTATATTATGAAAACAAGTCTTTATGTGGTGGCAAAGAATTGAAAATTGAGGATTTATTATCATTTGGAAAATGGCTGAAGAAATTGTGGCATAACATTGTGATGGTTGAGATACTATTGTGCCATAAGAAATGATGAAGGAGGTGGTTTCAGAAGAAAGACGACAAGATCTATATGAACTGATGCAAAGTGAAGTGAAGAACCAGGGCATTATTGTGAACTGCCACAGCAATGTCGTAATGATAATCAAGTGTGAATGACTTGGCTACTAGAATGATCTGAGTCAATTCCAAAAGACTCATGATAGCAAAATTGCCTTTCACAAACAAAAAGAGAAATGATGAAATTTGAGTGCAAATTGAATATAATTTTCTTGCTTTTTTTTCTGATATGGCTTACATAGAAATATATTTTACATGATTTCACATATATAATTAATTGCCATAACTTTTCTTACCTTCTCAGTGGGTGGAGCAAAAGTGGGATGATGGAAGAGAATTTGGAAGCCAAAATTTGAAAAGAAAATAATGTCAAAAATAAGCAATAAATTTATAAGAATTGTAAGTTAACTTTTCAGACATACTGAAAAGGGCATTACGACTCAGGTAAAAGTGGGATTAGATGACCTCTGAGGTTTTCTCCAACTTTGAGATTCTTCAGAAATACAACATTTTCAGTGTATTAAACTAATTCAATCTCTAATTAGAAAAAAACAGAAAACAAAAAAGAAATTATTTACAATTTTCTTAAAATATTTTACCAATGTTCTTGAAGCTAATTTGGCAAATCACTAAAGAGAGATTTCTTCTGGTTCATGGGCCGTTCATATACCTTATTCTCTGTTCCATTTCTTTCAACTGCAATAAATTCATAGCACTCTGAGTTTTCCACTTAACTTCCACTTTTAGTGTCTGCATTATGCAAACAGCTAAAAGCCACATGAATAAGGCAGGGAACTTTTTAATCACAGATGATGTGAGACATATGCCTCCTTCCCAAATAAATGTTGTCACATTAACTTTTTATTGGTGTGTTGAGTTTTAAAAAAAATGTTTTATTTAGCTATGTGTCCTCTTAAGATGACATTTCCCCCTTTTTAATGTTTAATCTTTAACTGGAGATACACAAAGACTGGGAAATTAAGTGATTGTGTTTTCCTCTGAGACTCTACATGAGACTTTCAGAAAGCTGTCACCTTCCTCTTGAAAACATTAGTTTGGTTGCCTACAGTTTCTGGACTCAAAAGCCATACTGAGAAGGATAAATATCCTATTTAAGAATGAGTCTTCATTGCCTATCTCTAGGGTAAGAAAACTAGTTTTGGTTAGATTCTCTAACCTGTCTATCCCACTTCAGGAGCCCAGCCAAAAAACTATAGATAATTGAATAACTTGAGGCATGGAAATTTGTGGATAGCTGTAACTACATTCTTTTTTAGGAGAAAGTAATGTGGAAATGACTAAAGGCATTCTGGAGAGATCTCTTTAGAAAATTTTACTGACCAGAAACAAGACTAAACAGGGTGAGAAGGTTAGTGAAGTAAAAAGGACACGTCCCATTAGTGTTTCTTTGAAGATGACTTAGGGGAGGAGAAGAAGGAAACAAGCTGGCAGAGGCAGGCATTATCTCTTGGACTTAGCTCATCTCTCAAGCTTTTGTATATTATTCCTCACTCTCTGTCAGTCATTGTGACAGCCTCTCTTTTCCTTATGAGTGAAGCTGACAAGGTGATGAGGAGGAGAGCCTGAGAAGGAACTCACTGTGGCATTGGGCCAGCCCACACCTGGAGCTGCCTAGACTTCCCAGCCTGTAATGAAAGAATGTCAGTAGCTTCCCCCATCTCCCTCAATAGTGCCCTTTCTTCTAGGGGCTTTTGTATGAGTCATTTTATTTATCCTCAAAGTTTCTCCTTTATGTGTGCAGGATGAGGAATGGTCTGAGATAATTCTGTCACACATTCAATGGCAGAATTGGGAATAGGATTCTGGCCCCTTAGTTCAGTTCTTTTGTGTTGGCAATGTGACGAAGAGCAAGCCATCTAACCTTTTGGAGCCCTATTTTCCTTTCTTTTATCTTTCTTTTTTTCTTTCTTTTCTCCCCCTGCCAAAGTTGGTTTTTAATCATGATTTCAGTTTGTAAGCATGATTCTTTCAAAGCAGTTCCTGCACTTTTACGTGCATATGTGTATACCGTTCTACCCTACATTTCACACTGCAAATGAGACAGGGTTTGGCTGAGGTAGGGATGATTGCTGTTTTAATTGTACTCAAGTCCCAAATGCCTGCTGGGTTGCTTTTACTCATACTTTCATCTCCTGGGGAAAATTGTACTTATCCTGGAGTCATATGGGAAGATTCTACTATCTCTTTTCTTAAATCACATTCTAGAAGCTTTGCTGGTTCTGCAATATAAAAAAGTTTATTGCCTAGCACCCTGTATTAAATTCTGCAGCATCAGTGTATCTCTAGCAAAAATAAAAGTTTTATGGTTCAGATGTATGAAAACCGTCTCCTCTTCCAGTCTGTCTCTTTTCTTTGGCCTCTTAGTCTCTGAGTCTCTTCTTCCTTTACCCCAACCCCCTCTTAGTTTCTTTCTCTCTTGCTCTGGCTCTGTGTCTCTATCTCACTTTCTGTCTCTCCTCTTCTACCTTTCTGCTTTCTGTTTCCCTCTAATTCTTTGGGAAGGTTTTCAGTAATCTTGGGAGAGGTTCAAGAAAAAAAATCATCTTTGTTTCCAAAAAACACCCCAGCCTCTTTACTACTCGTTCTCTATCCTTGCTTTTCCATCTCTCCTCCAGCTCTTAATTCACAAGATGAATATTATCTGGTTTTCTTTCTCTTAAAATTTACTAATACATTTTATTTTGACAGACAAACCATCTAACAAACACCCTAAAAGATCACCCTATAAAGTACATTTTATGAAAACAGAAGATTATTGATTGTTAACACAAAGAAAGTCATGTCTTCTTTAACTCTGACATTAAGCTTCTGACATTAATGTTTAAAAGTGTCCAGGTTTGCAGCATACTATCCTGCTTTAAAAATCATTACTTACTAGTGGTAATGAAATGGGGAGGGGATAATTCATTGAAAAGTAGGTTTGGTGTTTTTGAATCATATGTTGAACTGACCAAATGTTCAAACACTACCTATGTGTTTTTCTCATCATGGAAGTTGATTAGGATTGAAAGGGCAAGGATATGGAAGGAAACCATAGATTTAATTTAATTTAATGTGGAAGGCACTGTGCAGGCCATTGGGTGGAGTGTGCCAAGACAAGAATGAAACAGTCTTTGACTCCAAGAAGCTCATGTCTTTTTTTTCTGAATGCTTTTTGAATATTTAACCAAAGGTGTATTGGGGGTTCGATTTACAAATAACAGAATATTTACAGAAATGGCAAGCTACTCAGTCAGCAATGCTTAATTAGTGTTTTCTATTTGGCAGGCACCATGTTAACAAAGGATATAATAGAAGGCAAAAACAGTCTCTACCTACAAGGACCTTATATATTAAAGAGGGAGACAAACTTGGAAAGAATCCTCACACAGACATAGAATATATGGAAGGTAATCTAAGAGGGAAAGGCACTAGTAGCTAAGAGGATCAGGAAAGGCTTCCTATAAAAGGTAGGATTTTAACTGAGTCTTGAAGGAAGCTGGGGAAACTAGGAGGAAGAGATGAGGATGTAGGGCATTCTAGGCATAGTGGAAAGTCAGTGCAAAGGCACGGAGTCAGGAGATGAAGCTTCATGTGTGAGGACTATCAAGGAGGTCGGTGTGACTGAAACATAGATTGTGTGAAAGGGAGTAAAATGTAAGATGTTTGGAAAGATAGAAAGGGGGATGAGTTAGCACGAGTATCAGAGGACTTTGTATTTTATTCAATGAGATCAAACGAGGTAATAATTGTAAATTTCTTAGCACAGTGCCTGATGCATAGGAAGTAAATGCTATATATAACTGTTACTTCTTCAGTTCTTGGTCTTGGTCTTGGTCTTCTTGATTTTGTTCTTCCCCTCCTCCTTGAGGTAATAGAGATCCAATAGAGTTTTTTGAATAGGGGACGATGAAGTCAGACTTCATATTAAGGAAAACAAAGTTGACAACTGAGTGGATGATGAATTAGAATAGGAAAAGATGAAGCTGTGTGAGCAGTTAAAGCCTAATGTGTGTATATATATATGCATATATATGTATGTGTGTATTATTTATATTTGTACATATATGTATATCTATAATTATGTGTGTATATATATATAATGATGTGGAGGTAGCAATGACAAGATTTGACAATTAATTTGAGTTGACAGTGACCCTGAGATTGTGGACCTGAAAGACTGGAAGGATGCATTATCCCAATTGTATGTGTTTCTCTGGAATTCTGGAGATTGAAGAGTATTTTGAAAATCACAAACCTTTGAAGCCGGGGCCCAAATCATATAATAGGCAATCACCCATCAGAGTATAAGAGCTAATAGAAGGGCACAAATGAAGTAGCTGAGAACAGAACTCATTTATTATTAGAACTCTCACCTTAGTAACTATAGTAATGTTTTGTAGCACTCTTTTGGGAAAAATATATGAAGAAGAGTTAGCTATTGGGCCAGCCTGACAGTGGAACCATGCCAAATTGTCTAAGAATATGCTAAAAGATTTTATGTAACCTAAAGCTATTGAACTGGTCAGGTAGAAAAATATTATTGAGTGTTTCCAAGTTCCTAATTTCTTAGATCTGTTGTCAATTAATTAATTATAGGATCATAGAATCAGGCTTAGAGGTAGACTCAATAAGCAATCATTTAATGAGAACTGACTATGTGTAAAGTACTGCGCAAGGCACTAGGTGGAGGGTTTCAAGACATGAATGAAACAATTTTGCCCTCAAGCAGATAATATTTTATTGAATGTTTTTTCAATATTTAATGACTAGTTCCTTTGCTTTGGTGGAACCCATGATCTATTTCTTCCATGCATTCAAAAAGATTGAATTTTTGCTTTGTTTTGTTAATATCTATTAGAACTCATGCTCATGCATGTTAGTATATGCATATCGGTAGAGGTCTAGGAATGGGAGGTAAGAATCTTCAGAATGAACTAAAATGAAGGCATCTATTTGAGTGTTTGGTTCAAGAGCAATGAATATGATTGATTGAAGAAGAATACAAATAGGTTTATCTTGCAGAAAATGCTCAATATTTCAAAGAGTTTTATTAAGTAGCATATTTCCCTAAAGGCACTATTGGGAGTAAATTAGTAGGATCATGAACTTTGGTTCTGTAAGTTTCTTGAAAGCAGGTACTGTCTTACTTTTGAATTCCTTCCCTAGTGCTTGGAGCATAATAAATGCTTATTGAATTACTGCTTGGTTTGCTTGTAAGTGAAATCATTTGCTTCCCAATTTTCCTTGGTGGGAAAATGCCTTTGAAATTGAATTTGCATATGTTTATCATTGAGTTTTGTTCATCTTAAAGAAAGGGGAGGCAGTATAGTATAGTGAAAACAATTCTGGAGATCAGAAGTTGACATCATGATCCAGTAAAGTAATTCTGAATTTGGAGTCAAAGGTTCTGGGTTTGAGTCATGGGTCTGCTACTGACTGTCTGTCCTTCCCCCCAACCGCTTTTCCCTCATCCCCATTCCCCTCCACCGCTGTTCTCACTCTGTGTGTGTGTGTGTGTGTGTGTGTGTGTGTGTGTGTGTGTTTATCTGTCTGTCTGTCTTTGGCAAGTCTAATCTTTCAAGATCTCATTTTCCTCACCTTTAAAAATTAGAGGAATTGGATGTGGAAGACAACTAAGTTCTCTTTCAGCTTTAAATATATGATCTTTTTACTTCAGGCATTTAGAAAGTTTCATCTCTGTTTTCCTTTTGCTTCAATAACTTTTGCTGGTTCTTAGAAACATAGACATAGGAACTTGTAGAAGTACAAAATTTAGTATGGCTTCTCCAGTAGCTTACTGTCCAATAAAGGGGATATAAATAAGGCAATGACTGGGATTCAAAGCAGAATGTAACATATGTATATCACAAAAAAAGATAGGAAGTGCTACTGGGTTTTAGAGTAGAAAGAGACTACACCCAATTAGGAAGTTCAGAGATGATTTAATTAAGGAAATGAGTAGAAAGGTGTGGTTTCTTACTTTTTGGTCTTCTTAAAACAAAACGAAACTATGTGATACTATTCCTTTCCCAACATCCCCATGCCCCCAAAAGAACTATTCCTCAGAACCCAGAAAATTCATAATAAACATAAAATCAATCTGTATGGCAACCTGTACAGCTAACCATATATATATATTTATTATATATATGTATATATATAATATATATATACTATATTCCATTCCAGCATTTCTCCCTAACTCCTACCTCTGACCCCACTGCTCTCACTGGAGAATGAAGGCGTATTTAATAATTTGTATCTGGGGACCAAAATAGATAGGTCCTTATTTAATCTGAAACAGTTATCTTTGAGGATTGTTTTGATTGACATTACTCTAATTATTAGGTATCTTATTCTCCTCATTCAACTTTCTTTGCATCAGTTTGTAGAAGTCTTCCCATGTTTCTCAGAATCATTCACATTTATAATTTCCAATCATTTAATTGTATTTTGGTATATTTACAAAGTATATATTTCACAAAGCTCTATTCTGATGTCTTATTTTAATGTGGAGGTGATCCAGAATTTCTGAAGCTTCTATTCTGGTAGCTTCTATAGGCCATGTCAGAAAGACTTCAAGTGTGGTTCTAGACTCAGCTTTCTGAAAGTCAACCCAGCTTAGTACAGAGAAACTTATGGTCTAGTAAGCTGGACATTTGCTGGTGGACTCTTTGGCCATGATCAGCAGCTCACAAAACAATGGAAAACATAAACTAAACTTAAGTCCTATACAACTCCCTTCAGCTTTTTCAGTGACTATGGCAGAGTGGAGGTGCAAGAGGAGGCAGAGGGTGTGAAGAACCACACAATTTTTAGACTTTCTATAAACAGTATCTTAGCTGATAATATTCTTAGTGTGAGTGAAAAACAAGTGGACATACTCCTTGAACAAGTGAATCATATCAATCTTGTATTCATGCCACAAATGAAGTCATGAGACAAAAGGAAATTGAAGCTGGGAAAGATGAATAATGCCTTGTTTAATAGAGTTGATTTTATCTTGGGTCAAAGAGCAACAAGAAATATCATTTCTTGGGAAACTTGATCATATGATATTATTATACTATTCATAAATGTTTGCAAAAATACTGCCATGAAGATATTTTCATTTTATATTGTAATTTAGTATTTGTTTTACAGAAAATGAAAGAGTAAATAATTTCTACTCAGAATTACTTCAGTGCAAAGGTGAGCACAGGAGGGTGGTGAAAAGTCTGTGGAAAAACATAGTTTTATGTAAGAAATTGCAGAAGTTAAAGATCTGTAGAGCTTTGAAAGAACTCCCCTCCTCCCCTTTCCTTGTATCCCCAGTGCTCGGATTACAAGAAGCACTTGGAAAAAAATACTTGTTGATTGATGCCCATAAGTCATGAACACATTCTTCAAGAAGAAAAACAGAAGGCCCAAGACTTGATAAGCAACAAATAACATAAAATAAAAAGTCAAATAGATTCTGTTTTAACAGACAGGAAATGACTGGTTACTTATGTGGGAGTCATTTCTGAATTAGCTGTCTGTGTATAGTCAGAACACCAACTTCTTAGAGCAAAGATCAAAATCAATTTCAATGGGAAGAAAGAATAAAAGTAAAAAGATACTTACCTATTAAATAGATTTGAAAATCTCATTAATGTGGATACTCTCTCTAATTGCATGTGACCTATTCAAACCTGTTTATCTGGAATAATTCTCATCCAGTACCCTTCATATAAATCCCTCATAGGGGACTGGCCCAATGTGCTTGGAGGGAAGGGAAAATTTTCTTGATGTCCTTTCATAGATGTTCATTGGTTACTATCACTGTGGAATTCTTCCTATATGATGAATCCATATTGTTATTATTATTGTTTTTAGTTATTCATCTCTCTGATGACATCCATTCTACCACTTTCATGTAATACTTAGTAATTTGTTGTAGCTCATACCCACCATGTGCTTCTTCATTACCTCTGTACCTTGAATTTTTTTGATAATTATATAATTTCATGATTTTCAGCCATCCTAAGGAAAATCATGTTAAAAATCAAAGGCCTTTCTTTCAGGGAGAAATTTGGATTTATTTAAAGCATTAGATGGCTTTCCAAAGGGAGATCAATCAACTATTCTCTTCCTATTCAACTTTAACCTATCTCATTGTCTTTTATCAATGAATGTTCAACATATATACCAATAAATCAGTTCTATGTGTCCAACTGCATATCAAAATTGAAAAAGTTATCATTCTTCATCCACTTACAGTTTTCTGTGTAGATGGTTAAGTCAAACTCTTCTGAATGATTATAGAGCAAAATGATATAGAGACTCTGCAAGAGTATAAGGCCATGGTGGTGAACCTATGGCACGTGTGCCAGAGGGGGCACTCAGAGCCCTCTTTGTGGATACATGTGCTGTTGCCCCAGCACAGAATTTTCCAGAGTTCATTATTAGAAAGCCAGAGCAATGTGGGTCTGAGCTGCCCTCCTCCCCCCACTCCATGGGTACCTGAGGACATTTCTCACATCACCTGCCCCTCTAAAAGGCTCGACAACACTCCTATAGGGCTTGAGAAGCAGATATAGTACATAATTGTTATAACTCCAATACGACAAGTTAATAATGCTAGAAAAATAGGTATAGATGAAAGCAGAGGTGCCCAAAACACTTGTCTCCTGAAACACTCCCTAGTGCTGAAGATCCAGATTAAAATGTAAATTGGAAACATTTAACAAGAGAAGTAAAAATATGATAGGACATAAATAATGTTAATATGATATTTTCTAAGTCAGTATGCTGTCCTTGGGATTCTATGTATTACTTAGCACACCTTTCTTTCTATTTGAGCTTGACATCACTAGATGAACAGATCTTCATATAGGTTATTATCATTCCTTAAGGAATTATACCTACTGAAAATCAGTTATCACAATGGGGTCACAAAGGTGCCTAGAAACTATCTTAGTAAGTAAACAATGAACTTCCTTGTCAAGTAAGGTGCAATGCCAGATAAATAGAATGCTTATTTAGAATATGCACACATTAGTAAAATCTTATAGAAAAGGATGATTGAAGATTATGAGCCCTGTTACTTCATAAAACATTAAATAGTAGTGGAGAGTAAAACAAGTTTACAGAAAGCTTGGCAAAAGACCCAAATAAGTAAAAATCATCCTGAGGGCATATAAGGATAGAAACTGGAAAAAAATGAATAAAAATGGAAAAGTTTTGTCAAGATTCCTATTACATTTTCTTTCTCTCTTAATGACAACAATCTAACACATCTGCACTCTGGAATTATAGTACCCAATGTGTAGTGATAAGAATGGAGAATGGCATTAAATGAAAAAAAAAAGAAAGGACTCATAACTGGACTAGAGTAATTATATACAGATTGGATCCATGCTAGGGAAAACTGAGTTTAAAAAGTATTGACAATTTGATTCTCAAGACATCTGAAAAGGGGAAAGCACTTGAAAAATATCACAGACCTAATTATTACCCCTCAAAAGGAAGGAAGATACTAAGGAAGACTCAATAACTATTCAAATGTAAGCCTACTTCTTTTACAAAATCTTAATGAAAATTATCTATGTACTCATTGATGGTATCCTTGATGAAGGTTTGAAAAGACATGAATTGCCTTGTAGAAAGTAATTACTGTTGGTAAATATTATAGATGGTATATCCATCAAAGTTTCAGATGACATAAAGATATATAACTAACATATTGGACAATAGTCAGTATCCAAAAGATCTTGGGGAGGCTAGATAGAGCATTGGATTATAGCTAAGATGGTAATTGATAAAGATAAATGTAAAATCTTGCATTAAAAGTGGAAAAAAATAACCACAAGTATAAGAGGAGGCATGGATGAATAACAGTTATTCTTTAAAAGATTTTTGTGTATGTGAACTTCAAGCTCAAAAAAATCAGCAGTGTGATGTTACAGTCCAAAAACTGATAGAAATTTGGGCTGCAGTAAGAAGGGAATAGCTTCCAGCAATAGGACCTATTGTACTATTTAGTGTTCATTTAGTTCATCTAGCCCAATGATGGTGAATCTTTCAGAGACTTAGTGCTCAAACTACAACCTTCATCCTCCATGTGAGCCCCCTGCCTTACCCCAGACAGGGGAGGGAGGAAATGCTCCCATTGGGCTGCTGGGCAGAAGGGTGGGTCACATGAGAAATATCCTCAGACATGCGTGGAGAGGGGGAGTGGAGCAGCCCCTCTCTGGCACATGTGCTATCGGTTTGCCAAAACAGATCTGGGGTATTGTGAGCAGTAAAGGTCAATTTAAAGTTTTAAAAAGGCATTGATAAGATGAGGATTTTTAGAGGAGAGCAACCAGAATAGTGAAAGTAGCTTTGAGTGGTGGATATATATGAGGATTCATTGAAGGAAGTGGGCATATTTAGCCTACAGAAAAGATGCCTCAGAGAAGACACAATAGTTACATATTCAGGTATTCACAGGTCTGTCTTGGGCTATTCTGTTTTGCTCCAGTAGTAGTGAGTGGAAGTTGAAAAGAGTCCAATTAAGGCTTTGATGTCTGGAAAGACTTCTGAACAATTCAAACTGTCCAAAATTAGCCAGTGTCTGATAAGACCCATCAATATATGTCTCTTGGATAGTCATTACTAATGGGCAGTTAGTAGGCTGATCTGACTCTGAGAAACTGTTAAGTCAACAGACATTTATCAAGCACTAAGTTAAGTCAACAAGCATGTATTAAACATTATGTGATATCAGACATTATGCTAAGTACAAATATAAGCAAAAGGCAATACAGTCCCTTCTCTCCAGGAGCTTACATTTTAATGGGGAGGAGACAACATAAGAAAATGAAAAGAATGTTGAAGGGAAGGTATCACATGGGAGCATAGTGGGGAATGTCTAGAGCCTCATTGGCAAAGACGTGGTATGAGTATAAAGCCAGCACTGGGGAGATGCTCCAATCCCCATGTTCCCAGTGCCCAAGGACATTTTTTGCATGTCCCATCCCTCTGTCCAATGGTCCAAAGCAAGTACTTTCTCCCTTAGCTCTCTCTCATTATGCGGGGGCTCATAGACAGCTTGAATTTATCCTCTGGGCTCTCGAAATCATTAAAGGTTCCCCAATGCTGGTAAAGCACCAGAGAAAAACCTCAGGAGAAATGATGACATGGCTGTGCACTTTCCTTAATATAGTTCTGGGAGGAAATGACCAATGAGAGAGTACCTCACAGGGTAGAGAGAATTTCCAGGATGAGAATACTATTGCAGCAAGGTGGAGAAAATTTGGAGAGTCAGGAATAGAGCCGGGAGAAGAATGCCCAATGCTTTTTAATCATTCCCTAAGCTTCCTCTATAAACAAAAGTCCACCCTTTTTTTAATTTTTAAAGTTTATTTATTCAATTTATTGATTTAGAATAGTTTTCCATGGTTATATGAATCATGTTCTTTCCCTTCCTTCCTCCCTCCCATCTCCCATAGCCAAACAGCAATTCCACTGAGTTTTACGTGTATCATTGATCAAGACCTCTTTCCATATTATTAAAATTTGCACTAGGGTAATTGTTTAGAGTTTATATTCCTAATCATATCCTCATCGACTCGTGTGATCAAGCAGTTGTTTTTCTTCTGGGTTTCTACTCCCACAGTTCTTTCTCTGGATATGAATAGTGTTCTTTCTCATAGGTCCCTCAGAATTGTCCTGGATCATTGCATTGCTGCTAGTAGAGAAGTCCATTACATTTGATTGTGCCACAGTGTATCACTATCTGTGTACAATGTTCTCCTGGTTCTGTTTCTTTCACTCTGCATCAATTCCTGGAGGTCTTTCCAGTTCACATAGAATTCCTCCAGTTCATTATTCCTTTGAGCACAATAGTATTTAATCACCAATAGATACCACCATTTGTTCAGCTATTCCCCAATTGAAGGGCATCCCCTCATTTTCCAATTTTTTGCCACCACAAAGAGCATGGCTATAAATATTTTTGTACGAGTCTTTTTCCTCTTTATCCCTTTGGGGTACAAACCCAGCAGTAGTATGGCTGGATCAAAGGGCAGGCAGTCCAAAAGTCCACCATTTTAACACTAATGGGTAGTTATAAGTATCATAGAGTTCCGTAGCTGATATTTAGTACAATCTATCTCATTTTATAAGTGAGGAAATTGAGTCTCGTAGAGGTTAGGTGACTTCCCCAGGGTCATACAGCAAGAAGGATTAGAATTCAAGCCTTCTTAATTCAGATTCAGTACTCTATCCTAAATCTATTACTCTGAGCTTTCTTATACCCATATGAATTGCCAGAATTTTGGTCTTTGGTCTTTTCCTCTTATATCACATGCCATCAACTGTGACAACCCATCTGAGTTTCATTGACTCTTAGGGAATGCTTAATAATGCCTTTCTAGATTGGGGTGTGGGAAGGTGGCAGGAAAGCTAAACCCTAGGTGATCTCTTTTGCAACTGTCCTGGGTTCTAATGATGGCTCTACCCTGACCCTTGCTGCTAGATAAGGGAGTGCCTGAGCAGTAGTGCCCTAGATAGACCCTGATTGGAGGCTGACTCAGTTCAAATGGTGGGTTCTCCAAGGGGCCAATTACCACACTTCCCCCTCTCCGGTTCCTAATTCACTCACCTCTTCCCCTTTTTCCGAGGCCTGCAGCACAGTTATTGGGTGGTTTGGGCTTCAGCCTCCCACCTAAAAGGAATTCCACCCAGGCCTCTGCCTGCTGAATCGCAGCCAATTAGAGCTGATTAGTTGTTAATGAGTCTGATGCTGCTTGGTAAGCTGTTTAGCATGCATTTGGAGGTGAGAGACATAAGACCCGCTGGGGCTTTGTGCCTTCATGTCTCCGCGGCCTGCAGAGAAACAGTTCCACAGTGATGGAAACTTGTGACGAGGCCACAAAATTGTGATATCTGTGAGACCTGCAGCTCTGGAGTTTTGGGAGCTCTGACAGCAGTGAAAGGGGATGGGGTAGGCCTCCTTTAGGAAGTTTCCTATAAATAAGAGAAGAGATCAGGCCCAAAGAAAGCCTCCCTTCTACTTAGGAGGGACAACGGTTCTGAGGAATCTGGGTCATGCCATAAAGGCATTCTAAGAAACATGCCAGAACCGGCATATGCCTTTATTTGGAAGAATGGGCTACCCATTTTAGACCCTATTTTTCCCTTAGATAAGAGACTTGGCTAATTGATGCCTCCAGGTCTTTTTCAACTGTGGAACTAAAGGATTTTAATCCAGCAGCTTGGTGTGGTGGGTAAAATGCTGGGCTTGGAGTTAGGAAGACTTGAATTTAAATCCTGCCTCACACTAGCTATGTGACACTGGGCAAACCATTTAATCTCTCAGCCTTGTTGTCTTCATCTGTACAATGGCGAGGATAATATAGTAACAATAGTCTCATGGGGTTTTTGTTAGGATCAAATAAAATGACATAAAAGTAAAGTATTTTATATAGTCTAAAGCAAACTTATTTTTTCAAATGGAAGTACTATGTTAGCCATTAGAATAGAAAAACAAAATTTTAAACGTCTTTCTTGCTCACAAGTCTACTGGAGGTGGACCCTCAAAATATAGACAGAGAAGGTGAGAGGCATTCGCATAGTGAATAGAGGGCCAGTCTCAGGATCAAAAAATACCTGAGTTTAGCCCTTCTGATTGATAGATGCTGGTCATTTATTTCTGGATCTCTCAGTGCCTCGGACAACTTTCTAAGACTAGGAATTGCATTGGTAGATGCATTTGGATTGATTGAATTTTCCTACTTGGGTACCTATACCAAAGAAGTCAGAGGACTGGTCCAAAAAGGAAGCAAAGCAAGACAAAATGAGGGTGATGGAGAGAACATTAACAACTATGAGGATAAGGAAAAGCTTCATGTAGGAACAGGAGCTGAGACTAACATGATTCTCATGTAACCAGAGGTAGCAATGCAGCCAAAATTAAGATGATCCCTGGAGTTAGCAAAGTTACTTTTCCCCCTGAGCTGTGTAACTTAATGATCTGAACTGGTAGCCCATGGGTGGTTTCAGTACTTCTCACCGAGTTCAAAGTATTTTGATTTCTTCAGGATTGTTTCCAATATGTTGAGGAACCCATCCAGTGGCAGGCAAATCCAATGACTATAACAAATTGTTTTCACTTCAGATTCATTATTTCAACAAGGACTGGACTGAAATGAATTCTTTGGTCCATCTCTGAAGAAAAAACATTTAATTGAGGGAAAGTTTAGGCTAACTTGAAAGTGGTGGTTTAACCTACTTGAAAGAACAAACAGGTCTTAAGGACTTGGTCTCCTCAGTTGTTTGCATGCAAATAATGCAGCTAATTGGAGATGGGTTTTTATCTGTTCATTAAATCAGACCCAGAGGACTAATACTTGCAAAACACTTTGTTAGCAGTTAGCCTTTGAAGTAACTTTGCTGTGACCAGCCCTCTTCTTTTTTTATTTTTAATTCTTTTTTTTTTTTAAACCCTTAACTTCAGTGTATTGTCTCATAGGTGGAAGATTGGTAAGGGTGGGCAATGGGGGTCAAGTGACTTGCCCAGGGTCACACAGCTGGGAAGTGGCTGAGGCCAGGTTTGAACCTAGGACCTCCTGTCTCTAGGCCTGACTCTCACTCCACTGAGCTACCCAGCTGCCCGCTGCTATTTATTCTTATTGGTAATCCTTGGTTTATCTTCTCTACTCCAGATCTTTCTATAACAATGATTTTTTTTAGTTCTCCTTTGCTCAAAAACTCATAGTGGCTCACCATTGCCTACAGTAATAAGTCTAAACCCTCTGACTTTCAAATTGCCCTAGAATCTTTCTTAGAAACCCTAATTTCAATAATTTCCCAACAAATACCTTCCCTCATTTTGTTGATCTTTTTGGCTCTTTTATCTTTCATTCAATAAACCTTTAGTGAGTAATCGTAGTGTGAAAGAGGCTGTGATAGGTACTAAAGACTATTCCAAGACACATGCACAGTCCTTATTCTTGAGGTACTTCCAGTCTATTTGGAAAACTTACATGTATGCAAGACAAGGTTATATGTGGTGTTTCATAAGCAAAGAACTATAGGCATTTAGAGGAAGGAGAAGGCCCTTCCAACTGGGAAATCAACAAAGGTATCATGGAGTATATTTAGTTGGACTGTGTTCAGCACATCATACACCATTCTTGAATTTGAATCCTTTACTTCCCCCTTTCCATTTCTGCTTATGACTTAGCCATTTATGCTGCTCTCTCCCTGACCCTTCCATATCCAGCAGAGACTGAAGGAGAAAGTGTTTAGGAAACATAAAGTGTAGTTGCTAGAGAGAATGTAGAAATATGGAATTTTTAAAAAGAAATATTCCCATTTCAAGCTTCTAATTTAGGCTGATAGTTGCCTTCCTGATCAGACATTGTGACATGAAGTGTTTAGTGTTAGACCTAAAACTAGGATATCCAAGTTTGAATCTTATCTCTGATGTTTTTTTGTATGCCATATGACTTTAGGAATTTATTTAATCTTTCTGCCTTAGTTTCCTCATTTGTTAAATAGAGACAGTAATCTTTACCTACCTAGTTCTCATAGTTCTGGTGTAAGAATGTTGTACATGTTATAATCCAACTTAAAGAAGAGCTTTTCTTTTTAATAAAAAATGTGCCCAGATTAGTGAGGTTTTGTTATAACTGAGGAGCTCTAGAAAAGATTTTAGATAATGACCAGGCTTAAGGTTGTGCTGAGGAGGAGGTAGCAATGGAATGGGAATTGCACCACCAATGATGTTTAAACAATCTCAGAAAAATGCTGCAATGCAGCTTAGCCAACAGTGTGTACAATGGGTTGTCTGTTAACCAGGGACCCTTTTTTGGCACTAGAGAAAAATGATACACCTCTCTGGTCCCTCTTCTCTAGCCCTCTTGGTGTTGCCCTTCCAGAATGTCAAAGGCATCCATGGAGCCCTTCTTTCCCCATGGGAAGTCCTATCCCAGTCGTGATCTGCCTTGCTGTGTATGCTCAAGATTGCTCCTGTTGGCAGATGGGAATGTTGGGCATCATAGCTGGTGGCTGCCACTCACCCAGAGTGAGGCTATGTTGTGTTTCAGTTGGTGTCCATGGAGACACTCTGGAGACACAGCTGTTAGAGCTAGGAGGAGGAAAAGACTTTAGTCTTAGAAAATTGACTCAACCTCTGAGAGATTAAATGACTTGCCCAGGGTCTCACAGCCAACATGTATGCATTACCTGAACACAGATTTTTCTGATTCTAAGCTTGACTTCCTATCCACTAAACCTGCTTCTTCTTACATAAATATGTATAAAATCTTTTGCCTGTTATATGCCCACACTCCAGCTAGACTGAATAATTCTAGTTTGACTTAGTATTTCCTGATTCTGTGCCTCTTCTTCTTAGTGTGACAGATTTGCAATAGGTAAAATGTTGCCTCTTATTCCACAAAAAGGGAAAAATTCTTAGTTAAGATGAATATCTACTATTAACTTTACTTGTTTTGTTGATTCCTTTGGTGCTTTTGTCTTTCATTCTATAAATACAAAAAGTATTCACTTTAGTAGGTACTTATAGCGTGAAAAAGACTGTGCTAAGGTACTAATGGTGATTCAGCGACATAGGCATAGTCTCTGTCCTTGAGGTACTTCCAATCTATTTGGAAAATTGACATGTTTACAATCCAAGGTTATATATAATGTGTTGTAAGCAAATAACTATAGGCATTCAGAGGCAGGAGAAAGCTCTTCTAAGCAGAGAATCAGCAAAGGTCATGGAACACATAGAATTTGAGTTGGGTGCTGGGACACCATTCCATGTAGACGGAAGGTGAGCAAAGAAATAAATGCAACAAAATGCAGCTAGAATGTAGGATACCATTTCAGAGTAGCAAGAAAAAAAATCTAGAAAGGTATATTGTTAGGTTAAATTGTGAGGATTTCACTTTATTTCAATGGACAATGAAGAACTATTTAAGATTTTAGAGACCTGAATTTTCCTTTGATTTATTTAGTAGAGAGCAGTTCTTAGCTATAGATCCTTAAATTTTTTGTTTCCTAGGTAAGGAAAATGTTATTATCTATTGGTAATTTGTGGCTTGGATAAAATAAGAAAAGAATATAAAATAAAATAAGAAAAATAAGACCAAGGTCACTAGGGTATCCCATTATTCCTTAATAGGAGCCAAATTCAGAGACTAGGACAGAGTATGCTTGAGAGGTGTCTTCATTGATAACTAGAGATTTCAAGGTGTCTGTGCCTCTAAGACACAGATATCTGGTGACTCATAATAGAAGACAGTTTTATTTATTTCCCAATGACAGTGCCAGAAAAAAATCAGAGGGGACATGTGTTATGGAAAGGGTTAGATGACCTTCCAAAGAAAGTTGTGCAAATTTCCATGATACCAGGCCACTAGGAAGAATATCTACCTTTTCAGCCTTACATTCTAGTATTCAGCATTCCTCAGCATTATCTTTGTACTCTAGCTTGGCCCTCTCCTCCCATAATGTACCCTGTATGTGCAATTCAACAAATATTTAGTAAATTCCTACTTTTTGCAAGAATCTTTACTAGATGATGAAGGTAAGGCAAAAACCAAACCAAAACAAATAAAACATGAAGAAGCATATATTCGATTGAGAGGCATATACATTTATATGCAAAATACCATGTAATAATTTCAAGAAGGGGAGGGTACTAATAGATGAATGAGTTGGAAAGAGCCTTGTATAGGAGGTGCCATCTTAACTGTGCTTTGAAGGAAGCTAGGGAAACTACATGTGGAGGTAAGGATTGAGTGAATTCAAGATATGAGAGACCACTTGTGTAAAAGCACAAAGATCAGGGTTAGAATATTGAGTATGGTGGTCCAGATTAAATGGAATTTGAGAAATATGAAATTTGCAGGAAGAGTAGTAATATAAAATTATGCTGGAAAGGCTTATGGAAGTCATAGGATAAGAACTGTCTCTATTTTGCATTTTGTGTTTAAAGCACTTTGCAGGGAAATAGTAGTTGCTTAGTAAATACCTCCTTGATTCTGGAGGACTTTAAATGCCAGACTGAAAGCTCTGTAATTTGTTCCATAGGCAATAGGGAGTCATGACCGATTTTTGAGTATTAAGAATATCGGTTTGGAAACTGTGTAGAGGATGGATAGGAGAGAGGAGAGATTGGAAGTAAGGAGAGCAATTAGGAGGTTATTGCAGTGGTTCATCTAGAGAGGTGATGAGGAAATGAACTTGAGTTGTAGTTGGAGAAAAGGGAAAGCATTGAAGAACTATTGTGAATATAGGAAGACTAGATTTGGTAACTTTGTATAGGGGGAGTAAATAAAAATTACGAAGCTATTGAAGCAGTCTTGGTGGGATATAATGTGAACTTGAGCTAGGGTCAAGATTGTATAAGTGGAAATAAGGGGATGAATGTAAGAGAAGTTGTGGAAGTAGTAATGTCAAGATTTGATAATTGATTCTATATGGAGGTTATGGGTGAGAGGATAGTCATGCATGGATGATTTCCTGGTTGTACAGTTGGGCTACTGGAAAGACAGTATCATCTCAACAGAAATAAGGAAATTTGGAATATGGATAAACTTGGAGGAAAATGAGTTCCATTTTAGAGAAGTGTTTGAGATGTTTACAGAATATATCTTATAGTCGTTTGGTAATATGAGGTTAGAGTTCAATAGAAAGATTAGAATATTTCCAAATATCATTATCATCTTTATCCCTATCATCTCTATTTTTGTCTCAATCAGTATCTTCATTCCTATTTTATCTCTATCATCTCTATCTCTTTCTCACCTACTCTGTATCTGACTGTATCTATAGATAGATATACACATATGCCCTATAAATAGATATTTATAGAATTATGTTTATAGTTAAATGGTAACTCAATGGATATAGAGCACTGGACCTGGAGTCAGGAAGACTTGAGTTCAAATTCAACTTCAGACATTTCTGAGTTGTGGCAAATCATTTTAACCTCTGCTTGCCTGACAAAAGGATCCACTAGAGAAGAAAATGGCAAATCATTCCAGTATCTTTGCTAAGAAAACTCCATGGACACTATTGGAGTGCTATTGTCCATGGGGTCATGAAGAGTCAGACATGACTGAAAACAACAAAATAATTATTTATGTATTTACCTAGATTTGTATATATATATATATATGTATATATATATATATATATGGTTATATATTTATTTTCATTCTTCATGTATTTATATGCTTTTATATAATTCTATTTGTATAAATTATAAATTTGGTACTAATTTGCATAGAAATTGTTATTAAAACTATGGGAGCTGAAGATCATTAAGGGAGGAAGGAACAATACTCAGAACAGAGATTGAATTTAAGGAGAAGAAGATGATTTAACAAAGAATATTGGGGGAAAAATCTAGAAGGAAAACTTCTCTGTAGAAGTTAAGTAGAATAAGGATTGAAAAAAATCCATTGGATTTAGCAGTTAAGAGATTTTTAGTAATGGAGAAAGAAATTTTAGTGAAGTGGTCAGATTGAAAGCCAAATTAAAAGGGATTGTGAAGAGAGTGGGAGGTGAGAAAAATAGAGGTAATGAATGTAAATGATCTTTTTTTTTTAAGTTTGTGAAAGAGAAACAAGATCTTCTTCTACTTGAGAGCCTGTGTTTACACTCTGTCTGGCCTTGTGTCCTCTCTACCTCTCTACATTTTAAAGAATAAATAGTCATTCTTGTATGCCTAAATGAAATGCCACTTCCTTAAGAAGACTGGCTACAAAGGCCACAGTGCCTCTCACAATAATGTTCCCCTTTCTCCTTGCTCTTCTACCACATATCTATGTCATTCAATCTGGCACTTAAACGGTGACTAATAAGAACTGGATCATTGACAGAAACATAGAATTTCAAAATTTACAAAGTACTTTTTTCACAATAACCCT
>NC_058130.1:177469130-177506939 GCF_016433145.1 Gracilinanus agilis | reverse complement strand
GAGAGAGAGAGAGAGAGAGAGAGAGAGAGAGAGAGAGAGAGAGAGAGAGAGAGAGAGAGAGAGAGAGAGAGAGGACACATTTTAGGTATGGGAGAGACAGCTAGTGAAAAATAACTCAGTCTGGAGATGGAGGGTTCTGTGTGAGCAATAGAAAAGTGACTAGTGTGCTAGATTGTAGAATATGAGGACAAGGGGATAAAATGTGAGAACACTAGGAAGGTAGGAAGGGGCTAGAGCAGTGATTCCCAAAGTGTGTGCCACAGCAATCCAGGAGAGCAGTGATGACCACAGGTGCATTTGGGGGCGGTGAATAACTGTAAGGGGGCAGTGATAGTATGTGACAGGGAGTGCTAAGTAATAATTTTTTCTGGAAAGGGGGTGGTAGGCCAAAAAAGTTTGGGAACCACTGGGCTAGAGTTTGAAGGTATTGAAAAGCCTAGGCACTTAATGTGAACAATGGAAAACTCTTGATTCTCCCTAGAAGTTCTTGGCAAGGAACTGGTAAAGAAATTTACTGAAGTTTCTTTCTTACTCTCAATGTTATAATAGACTATGGAGGTGTGTGGAGAACCTTTCAATCAAGAAACATTATTAAATAACTGCTAGGTACTAGGATAAAATTTGAAATAACCCTTGAACTCAAGGAGCACATAGCAGAGAGACAGGCATACATGTTGGAGTATACAAAATACAACAATAGAGACTAGACTTGGGCATTTTGCCAATCAGGGGAACTCCCTGGTAAAGAAATTCCTTTCTATCAATGCATATCAGAACCTTCTATGCAACTTGTTGCCTAGAGAACTAAGAAGTTATATGATATGACCAGAGTCACACAACCAGTATGAATGAGAGTTTGGACTTGAACCAAGGTCTTTCTTTTGATTCACAATATACAAAATACCTTGATTCCTCTCCGTATGCAAAAAAAGTAAAATTAAAAGTATATGTGCAAAAATAAAAGGTCCTTTTAAGGGTGGGACTTCAGAAAAAAGTATTAAGTAAGGTAAAGGTTGCAAAGAAGAATGTGGTAAGTAAGAAGGAGTTTGGAGTTGGGTCTGCAAGCAGATCTTCAGCTCTTAGGGGGTCCTTCTTTAGTGGTGTTTTTTTTTCCATTTCACACCGTCTATTTTCTAGTTGAGGGGAGGGAAGAGAATAATATTTTATTAAGCACTTGCTATGTTCCAGAAACTTTGCTAAGGGTTTTACAGATATCTTTTTTGATCTTCACAGCAATCTTGGGCTGGGGTGTGCTATTACTCTCCCTGTTTTATAGCTGAAGAAATTGAGGTAAATGGACATTAAATGATTTGCTTAGGATCAATGTGCTAGGAGGTAACTAAGGATGGATTTGAACTCAGCCCCAGTGCTCCATTCACTGTGCCACTTAGCTTCCTGTGGTGAGGAATTTCTTTCCACAGGGACTAATCTGCTTGGGTATGCTCATCTTGCTCAAGTGGCTGAAAAAGAAGGACACTAGGCTCCACTAGGTTCCCCCATCCCTAATATTCAAAACCAGCTTTCTCTCTAAATCCTCTGCCCAGGTGGTATCTTTTCTCACATGTCTAGTGTGCATTCCTGGGTTTTCTGTGGATAAAGCCCAGGCCAAGTCCAAATACTATATTTTGCTTTCTTAGTAAATTAACTTCATTGATATAGAGACCTCAGAAGCCATCTCGTCTAACTCTCTTAATTATATAACTGAGGTACAGAAAAACTAATTATCTTGCTTAAAGTCCCTTAAAGTAATTGGCAAAGTTGGGATATGACCTACCCCCTATATCTTTCTATCATTCTGCCCTATATTTGAGCATCTTACATATATTTTGCTTAGAACTGAGTAAAACATATATGAACAAAAAAACAAAACCTCAAATGTCAAAGAACACAGCCCCATTAGGAGATAATGCATCCACATGTGGACTAGTTTGATATCAATTTAAGGCATCAGGTGATTAGACACCAATCCAATTCAACAAGACTTGACTGAGAACTTGCCTAGGCTCCATGATGGATTTAACAGAGAATCAGAGTTGGTCTGGACATTAAATATTGTACTGTGTACTAAAGGTACATGACAGATGTCATGAAGACTTTTCCCTAAGATTACCTCCCACTTACATATTGTATGTTCATATCCTGTACATTCAATTTCTTGTATCTTGTCTCCTCCATTAGAATGGGGGCTCCTTGAAGGCAGGGACTGTGTTTTTGACTTTCTCTGTATCCCCAGGGCTTAATTTAATCCCACAAAATAGAAATAGGTTCTTTAAATTTGTGTCCTCTCCCTGCTATGCATTTAGTCCTTCAGTATTCCAAGTGGCTTCTACAGAGGCACCCATAAGCAGCTGCAAAATTAATTGTGGAGCAAGTGAGGAGGAAAAAGCCAGGCTTTGCATTTGTCCTACACTGCAATTAATGACTAGAGCCATTGGAACTAGTCTTTAGAGGAAAGAAGCAAATACCTGTCTGTAACTACAAATTGGCTCATGTACCAGAGAGAATCAGATCACAGTGGTGGGAGCAATGATGGTTAGGTACCTTAGTGCTTTCAGGATAGCTTGTTTTAAGCTTCTAAGAAGCAAGCTAAATATTGTTTACATGGAAAACCATTGTATTTAAGTATGTTGGGTGTGGGAGGAGAACCCGTGAGCATAAATGTATTTCATTCCTAGATAGGTATATTTAGCAGTGTCTCTCTTGGAGAGTGTCCAGTTTTTAAGACATGTTGTTCCTGAGACTTTTGTTACCTTTGCTTTGGGGATACTATCTCTTGAGCTATTACTCTTAAATAGCAGATGTCTATATTGTCATTAATATGATCCTCAACATTTATTCAGAGGTGAAAAGTCTCAGTTTGGAGGGAACATCCCTTCTTTGAGAGATCAGAAAAGAAAAACTGAAATTGATGAAAGGGAGAAAACAAAGAAAATGGATAATAGTATATAGCTTATATTTATAATATTTTATAGTTATATGAGCTTTCTACAAGGGCAGCATAGCCCTGGTATAATGAGCACAATTCTTGGGGTCAGAAGTCCTGTGGGCCAAGACCTGGTGCTTTTCCATTTACTACTTGTGTCAACTTGCTGAGCCTCAGTTTCCTTCTCTTAAAAAAAGAGGGGTGTGGTGCTGACTAAATGACATTATTCCAAAATCCCATTTGAATCTCTCAACATTTCTAGGAGGAAATTAGCATAAATACTCATATCCATTTTACATATAGGGAAACTTACCACAGAGAGGTTAGTTTGCCCAAGCTTACAGTTAATAACTGGTAGAACCAGGACATGATCCTATGGGTTTGTTTGTTTTTTAGTCCAAGATCTTACCATTACATGCATCAAAGGCTCATCAAATAATGGAATCTTAGCTAGTTGACAGACTAAAATAAATAATAAAAAGCAGAATAATATGAAGAGAGAAACCACTGAACCTAAATTTTCCTATTATTTTCCTTTCTGATTGGTATTACTGTAAGGTAGACAGCCTTTAGAAGAAAATTCTTTTTTATGTTTATTACCCTTTAAATTCAGACTTGTATCTTGATGGAATGTCTGGCCTTTTTCTGCTGATCAGTCTGTGATATGAGTAAATTTGATTCTCCACTCCAGTCTGGATACTTCTCAAACTGAGATTTTTAGGAAAGTGCCTATTACCTCTCTATACCCCTGGAACTGTCCATGGTGGTGACTTTTCACACATTGAAGAGGAGAGTGTTCATAAACTTTTCTTTAAAAAAATTTATTTCATTTTTCCAATGTATTCCTCCATCTTTTCCCAATGCCTTGCAACAAAAAATAAAAACAAAAAAGGAATATATTTTAGCAAAACAAAGCACCTAATCAAATAATCCAACTTAAAATATGCAATGCTCCTTACCCAGAGTAACCCTTTTATTAAAAAAAAGAAATAAAGGCATTGTCATATCTTTTTTTCCAGGCAAAACTTGGTTAATATAATCACACAGCATTTGGTTTCATTTTTCCCTTTTTTTTTTGCTTTTCCACTTATATTGTTGTCATGTGTACTATTTTTCTTATTCCGATTACTACTTGGTTATCACTTCACGTAGGTCTTCCCATGATTCTATTAATTCTTTATATTTATCCAATCTTGCAGCACACTGATATTCCATTACAATCATAATTTCATAATTTGTTTAGCTCTTCCCTAATCGAAGAACACATACTTTGTTTCAAATTCATTGCTGCTACAAACAGTATTTCAAGAAATATTTTGATGAACAGGATTCTATCTGATTTTTATCTGATTTGGGGTAAGTAGTCATGTTAGATAGAATCATGCTGTCTTTTTTTAGAGTACTCTTCAAGATCCCTCTGCCCCAGACAGAGGGTACTAAAATGTATCTGACCAAACCCTCCTTTTTAGTATTCTATTTTCCTCTGGAGTTTGCCATGGGAATATGGCCCATTTGTACTGTGCTTAGATTAAGTATGTTGATTTGGATTTCTGGAAACAGGAGTTTGAGAAAGAGCATATTTACAAAAAAAGGTCCAGCTCAGTAGAGCATAGCACTAAAAGAACAGCTCTGCTTTTGAGTGGGGCCATAGTGAGTTGTGTTTCAGAAGCTATGACCTTTTTCACTAGCTTTCCAATTTCAGTAAATTGGAAGCATCCAAGAAGAATAAGCAGGTATATTTAAGAGTTATGTCAAGGACTTCGCTCTGCTGCCCCTTCCTTTATAGCTTTTGAAGTAGCAGCAAACTTTCCTGTTATTACTTTAGCTTGCTGACCTGGATTAGCTATCAAGACCCAGCTATTGGCTAGGCTGTGTTCTGTTTGCTGACTTCCCTCAGGGTATTGAGTTGAGTCACAGATATGAGGACTATTGTTGTTATTTGGATTTTAGCTTGTTATTAAGTTTGTGTTATGGCCCCCTTGCCACCTCTTAGCCTTCTTGTCTCAATTCCTTCCTCTCTGTTTTTATCCATCTCCCCCCTTTCTTTCTGCACTAGATCTATTTTTTTCCCTCATGTGTATATTCAGTAAAGGAACCAACATTCTTGGAGTTAGGCTTGTCTGTTTCCATTGCTTCAAAAAATTCCATTGCCACCTCATTCCAACCCCTCAACTGAATTCTAGACACTGAAAATCAGCAAGGGGTATGGGATGAAATGCTGTTCAGTCTTCTTGAAGTTTGTCTTGATTCACTCTGTGGTCACAGAAGTTAAACTCCTGTGTTCTAACCTGTTACATTTGTATTAGGAGATAGATTATTAGCATGACACAAGCAAATTAGTTTTACCATTGAAAATAATCACAGGATATTGGTTGGAGGACAGCCACTATGCAGAAGTCACACAACAAAACAAAGGAAGTACCCCCTCAAAAGCTACTTGGTGCATGATGTCAGGACTAGGAGATATCAGAGGGTTTAGGAAGTAATTTCCTTTCATTACAAAAATCTCTTCAGATTGGTTTACCAGATATTCTTAACTTGCTTTTCTTTGAAACATACTTTATTCCACCTTTTGTACAAACAAAACCAATGTAAACAAGATTAGAAGGGAAACAACAAACTGGGGAAAATTTTATATCAGATTTCTCTGATAAAGGTCTCATTTCTCAAATCTATGGAGAATTAAATCAAATTTATAAGAATACAAGCCATTCCCTAATTGACAAATGCTCAAAGGATCTGAATAAAAATTTTTCAGATTAAAAACAAAGAAAACCATGTATAATTATATGAAAAAATGTTCTAAATCATACTTAGAGCAGTACAAATTAAAACAATGCTGAGGTTCTACCTCACACCTATCATATTGGCCAATATGACAGGAAAGGAAAGTGATCAATTTGAATGTCAGAGGGGATGTGACAAAACTGGGAAACAAATGCTTTGTTGGTGGAATTGTGATGAGTCCAACCATTCTGGAGGGCAATATGAAACTATGCCCAAAGGGCCATAAAAGTGATCATACCTTTTGATCCTGTAATACCACTACTGGTTCTATATCCCAAAGAGATAATAAAAAAGAAGAAGTGGCCTAATTGTACACAAATATTTATAGCAGCTCTTTTTGTGATGGCAAAAATTTGGAAACTGAGGGGATGTCTAACACCTGGGGAATGCTGAGGTGTATATTGGTGATAAAATACTATTGGGCTGGGGCAGCTGGGTGGCTCAGTGGATTGAGAGCCAGGCCTAGAGACAGGAGGTCCTAGGTTCAAATCCGGCCTCAGACACTTCCTAGCTGTGTGACCCTGGGCAAGTCACTTGACCCCCATTGCCTACCCTTACCAATCTTCCACCTATAAGTCAATACACAGAAGTAAAGGGTTTAAAATTAAAAAAAAAAAATACTATTGGGCTATAAGAAATGATAAGCAGAATGATTTCAGAAAAAGCTAGAAAGAGTAAAATGAACTGAGGCAGAGTAAAATAAGCAGAACTAGGAGAACATTGTACAAAGTAACAGCAATATTATACAATGGTCAATTGAGAAAACTTGGCTACTTTTAGCAATAGAATGATCTAGTATAATTCTGAAGGAGAATGCTATCCACCTCCAGAGAAAGAACTGTTGGAGTTGAATAAATTTGAATCAAAGAATACTATCTTTCATATCAGTGTATTAATGGTTTTATTTGGGGGTTTTCATTTTGTATGAGTATGTTTTTACAACAATGACCAATATGGAAGTATGTTTTGCCTGATAATACATCAAGATCAAATTGTTTACCATTTGTGAGTTGGGGGAGAGAAGGATAGGAGGGAAAAATAGTTTGGATCTTATAATTTTGGAAATCATATGTCAAAAATTATTATTATATGTAATTGAGAAAATAAAATTTCTTTAAATTAAAAAAACATTCCATTCAAAAATGGAAACAAACCAATTGATCAACAGGCACTTATAAAATACTTACTTTGTGACAGACCTTCTGTTAAGCAGCAGTGATACCAAGAAAAAGCAAAAATATGTCAGCTTTAAAAAAGCTTATGTACCCTTTGAGAGACAACATGAACATTCACAATAAATATAGAGTATATAGAAATTAGCTTTTGAAGGAAAGGCATTAAGCAGTTGGAAGGCTTAGAAAAGTGAATGGCTATAGATGAAGAATAACTAAGCAACTGCCTAAGCAAACATAAATACAATAGAATATCATTGACCCACAAGCAACAGGGCCTGAGGAAAATCAGGGAAATGTGGGGAGACATTAACTGATGCAAAGAAAGCAGAACCAAAACAATACATACAAGTCACTTGGCATCCACTTGAATAGATATACATACAGTATGATTCTAGAGAAGAAGATGGAACTTATTTCTTTCTTCTTGGGAAAGAGTATGGACTATAGATATGGAATGTTTAATGCACTGTTTGCCATGATTATTGTAATGACTGCTTTTGTTCAAACATTTTTCTTTGTTATAAGGGAGAACTTTATATGGCAGTCTACAAAGAAATGATGAGCATAAAACTGTATCAAACAAACATTGAAGAATGCAGCATCCATAAAATCTGTTGAGACATACCTTGTAACTTTTACTTGAAAGTTATTTTTGGTCTTACTCTTGACCCTCCTTCACATTTGGGTCTAAGGAATAAGCCTCTGTGGTAAGTAATAACTGTGTCTTTTTGATGAGCTTCATTATTACCTCACCAGGAGACTAGTGAGTTATTATATAGAGGTTGGTGAGTAGCTATGCTCTAGCTCTCCTGAGAAAATCACTACTCAGTGCTACTGCATAAAGGATGCAAGTTAGGATTTCCTGACCACAGGGGTAGTCGCAACCTGACAAGACTTTCCAAATGGGGTTTTAGGTTCCTAATTATTAACAAATAATAATAATAGCATTTATATAGCATTCTGTGGTTTGCAAAAGGTTTTTTGTTATGCTATCTCCTTTGATCCTCATAAGAGCATCATAGATATTATTGTGCCCATTTTATAGATGAAGAAACTAAGACAAAATCACATAGCTAATGTGTCTGGGGTAGGATTTGAACTCAGGCCTTTTTGACTTCCATATAAAAATTTTATTTAGTATATTTTTTCATGGTTACATTATTCATGATTTTTCCCATCCTTCTTCCCTATCCCCTCCCAGAGCTGACAAGCAGTTCCATTGGGTTATGCATGTATCATTGTTCAAAACCTATTTCCATGTTATTCATATTTGAAACAGTTATCTTTTAACATCAAAACCCTAATCATATCCCCATTGAACCATATGATTGATCATATGTTTTTCTTCTGCATTTCTACTCCCACAGTTCTTTCTCTGGATATGGATAGCGTTCTTTCTCATAAATTCCTCTGGATTGTCCTGGGTCATTGCATTACTGCTAGTAAAAAAGTCTATATTACATTCGACTGTGCCATAATGTATCAGTCTCTGTGTACAATGTTCTTCTGGCTCTCCTCCTTTCACTCTGCATCAATTCCTGGAGGTCTTTCCAGTTCACATAGAAATCCTCCATTTAATTATTCCTTTCTGCACAATAATATTCCATCACCATCTGACTCCCATTTTAACATGCTATACCCTATACTACCTAGCTTCTTCTGTCTAGTACAGTGATGGGCAAACTTTTTAAAGAGGGGGCCAAAGAAAAGGAAATGCTCATTTGTCAGTCTGTTTCTGAGGCAACTCTTTCAAAGTTTCATTGTATTGAAACCTACTCATTGTATTCATCAGAACAGGAATACTGTCACAGCTGGATAGAACATGTCAGGAGGCCCCATCTGGCCCACAGGCTGTAGTTTGCCCATCACTGATCTAGAAGAATTGATGGGAAAGATGTGTTTAAAATTTTTATTTTTCTCAATTAAGGAAGATTTATTTTCAATCTCTTCTATCTCCTCAACCTTCTTATTCCATCTTTGTGAAAAAGAAAACAAAACAGGCTTTGTAAAAAAAATGAACAGAGTCAACAAAATCCAGCATTAGCCAGGTCCAAAAAAATGAGATAACAATTCCTCATTCTCCATATTATAATCATCTGCTCTTTATCAGTATATAAGTAGCATGCATCACCATTAGTCCTTTGGAATTATGGCAATTGTTAAATTAATCAGAATTCTTATGTCTTTCAAAGTTTTTTTTTAATTAGCATGTTGTTTTTGTATGATTTGTTCTTCTGGTTATGCTCACTTCATTCTATATCAGTTCATACAAATCTTCCCAGATTTCTCCACAGCCATACATCTATCCATCTTTTTGTGATTTGTTATGGCATAATAGTCTTTCCTTATATTCATAAACTATAATTTGTTCAGCAAACTTTCACCTGATGTCCACTTCTCTCAGCAACTATTTTTTTTTGCCACTACCAAAGAGTAAGGGCTATCTTTTAAAAGCATCTGGATTGATTTTCAGATCATTTTACAGTGATCCTCATAGGAGGAAAGGAAACTTGCTGGATCATGTTTGAAGGTGCATATAAGATGATTACAGGAGAATTCCAGGACTCCCCTGATCAGGTTCTCCAAATTCCTGAGCTTCATTTTCATTTTGTGAAGGAAAGCCTCTCATTATAGTGGCTACTTCAAAGGCCTTCTCTAAAGAGAAGTTAATGAAAGGATGATGTTGGTAATAATAATTAACAAACTTTCACTCTTTCCTAGAACTAGATGTCATCAGATCACAGATTTAGAAATGCAAAGGATCTTAGAGTCCTTCTAATTTAGCTCCTTCATTTTAAAGAGGAGGAAATTAAGGGCCAGGGAAGTTGTAACTTGTTCAAAGTTACACTACAATAAATGTCAGTCGTGGTTTGAACCCTGGGATTCTGTATCCAAACTCAACATTCTTGCCAATATATCACACTGCCTCTCATTCCCAGAAGTAAAAATATAAGTTATAATGAGGATATTTTTTCTTGCCCTCTACATGGGAAGTTTTCTCCCCTGGATGCTGATTTCCTTCCTGTGTTAGCTCTCATTTGCCCTCATTTTTAGAATACAATTAGTGCCTGACATTGAGAACATTTTACGTGATGGACTGAGCATCCTTCATCCCAATGGGACTGAATATAATTTCCTAAGTAGAATAGCATCAAGGCCTTCAGCACCAATGACTGCATAGTAGTAACTAGAAGATTGTTTGATGGTCAAATTAGTTTGGGTTTCAGAACTCTAAATGTTTCCTTGTCTCTTCAGAGTTCCTTAAAAATCCTTCAAATGACATTTGTGCTTCTCAAGTTAGTGAAAGTTAGATTTAAAAGTTGAGTTAAAATTAGGTTTAAACACAAAGAGAGAAATAAGAGCAAAGTGTTGGCTCATCATTGGACATCAAGTGGCCTGTTTTTATGCTTTATCTTCTTTGGGTCTTATGTTCTAAGACCTAAGAGAGTTAGAAGGTTATGCACTTGATTTGTTATCAGAAAACTCAGTATCGAATCCTGACTTTGCTACTTATTAGCTGATACTTAGGCAAGTCATGTTATCTTTATGGTTCTCAGTTTCCTCATATCTAATGTTTTCACTTCCTATTTCACAAGATTGTTTTGAGAAAAGGGCTTTGTAAGTCCTATATTGCTATAAAAATGTATGCTCTCTTCATCATGGGCACATAAACTTAAAACTGGAAATGACCTATCCAGTTCAGTCTTGTAATTTTATGGAGGAGTAAACTGAGACACAGAAAAGCTAAGTGACTTGCCCAAGATCACCAGGTAGTAAACCTCAGAAATGGATATTGAACCCAGCTCATCTGTCTCCAAACCCAGTCCCAATTCTTTTATACCAGCAGTATCAAAATCAAATAGTAACAGGCCACAAAACTGTACATAAAGATCTCTATGGGATATGTATAGGTAGTGGCTTAAAAAAACCATATGTTAACATTGTCTTTGTTCTAATGTATTTTGATTTCTTTTGTTAAGTATTTCCCAATTACATTTTAATCTGGTTGAGCTTCACTCTGAGAGGGTGGACAGTGTGTATGACACTCCTGCTTTACACCTCCCTGCCTTATATTGGCTATTGGGACAAAAGGGCCCCCTTAAAACAGATTCTGGGATGAATGCTTTTATAGAACCTTGTGTTATATTTCTAGATGTTTTAAAATTTCTTCCAGTGTTGTTTAAAGTATTTAAATATTCCTTATCAGGAACTAGTTTCCAGGGTTTTGTGCTCACAGCCATCATTAACTGTGGTTGTCCTTAAAAGGGGGTGCTGGCCACTTCCTTTTGCTACTGCTCGAACTCATTCCATGATGCTGGGTAATTGTCATTGACTTAATTAAGTAACACTTTGTTGTTTTGACATGGAAAAATATTCATTTCTTCTTCAGTTTCATAGTTGCGGTTCACGAGGAACCCTTCTCAGAATCAAAGTCCCCTAGATTCTGAAACTCACAACTCTGTCATTTTTCCTTTTACAGTAGGCTAGTGATAAAGCATTGCACATCTTACTGCCTTTTTGCCATATATTATTGTTCATTTGTCTATTTTATGTGACTTGAAGGCATCAGTTTGATTTGAAAAGACAGTTGAGTAGTTTCCTGAGCTTCACAAAGTAAACCCGAATGGAAATTTGGTTCATCTTGAGAATAACATGTCTAGTTGAGACAAGACACAACATATTTTGGTTTATGGACTAAGTTGTGATAAGTGGGACACTTAAATAACCTACTCATTCTCTGGTGGTCTTGAATTGCTTGTTTTGTTTGACCTCTCAAACTACAAAGAGCAGTGTTTGGTCACAATGTGCAGGAGACAAGGAGGAAAAAGTATAGTCTACTTTGAGATGTCACCAGCACTTCCAGTCTCTAGGTTCTGTTTATTGCGATAGTGAGTAGCTTCCTAACTAGGACAGATAGTGACAGGACTAATGTTTCAATGGAGAACAAAGAGAAAATAAAGAAAGGCAGAAGAAATAGGGAAGACCAAACATGGAGCATGAAGAGGAGAGAAGGAAAGTGAGAAAAGAAACAACTTGCCCAATAGTAAAGAAACTTGGAGTCTAATTTCAGTTCTGATACCAATTAGCTATTTGGTTTGGGGCAGATAATTTTAATAATTAGAAACTCTGTTTTCTCATCTGTAAAATGAAGAGATTAGAGTTGATGATTTATAATGTCCTTTCCATCTCTATGGTTCTTTCTGTGGAAAAGAGGAAAAGATACATAGAAAAAGGAATTGTTAATGCTCCCAATAGTTGACTTGGATGCTAAGCAATGATAGTATCCATTATCTAGCTTGAATGTCTTTGGGGATGTTAACTTTTCACAGTCCCAAGATCTAGGAGTCACATTATGGGAGTTCAAATTTTACTTCTGACTTTTACTTGCCATCACAACTTCTCTTCTAAAGATGAGGCCTCAGTTTTTTAATATCTAAAATGGGTACTTTTAGCTTAGATCAGGGAGTTCTAAACTTTTTTTGGTGTGTGTCATGGCATCCTGTGAAACTTATGGAACTTCTTATAATGTTTTTAAATTAATAAAATAAAATAGGATTATAAGATTAGAAAAGAAACTAATGATATTATAATAGTTATCTATTTTTAATCTATTTTGGCACAGAAATTGGAGTGTTTTGCCATTTCCTTTAATCACAAATTACACACTGCAAGTTAAGAATCCCTGAGCTTCATGATCTATAGTATGTGAAATTTTACCTTGCCATGTATGACCTGTGTGACCTTGAGGAAATCAATAAACATTTCTGGGCCTCAGTTTCCACATCTATAAAATGAGAGAATTCAACCTGATAACCTCTGAAGTCCCTCTAGCTCTAAATCTTCAATACTACTGCTACTAATAAACTCTGCAATAGGAAGGCTATGAGCAAAATGAGAAAAAGAGTGTCTGTCCCTTGAAGGAAACCAGCCAACCATAAAATGGGCTTTAGTAAGAGGCAGGGCCATGGATGTGAATTAAACTGTGAAGGCCATTGTTCAAGGGATGTGTTCAGGCATAAGGATGCTCGTATTTCCCTTTTCCCAAGCATGGTTGATTTAAAAGAGTGAACAGACAAGCCATTCTGCTGGTTTCCTCAGCAATGGTACTGACAAGTCAAAAGATACCATTTTGCATCTAACTGAATCAGAACCACAGAAGATGACTTCAGTTACGTGGGTTAGATAGAAAAACTAGTTTGGCTTATAGACAAGATTGCTTCTAAGCTTCCTCAGTATATTTTCAGATTTCACCTTCAAGGGCAATCTGTTCTCTACTCCTTTTCCTCTCTCTCATTTGAATAAGTTCTAAAATAAAGCCAAGACGGACTATCAACTTGGGTTTCCTTCCCCTCCTATCTCCTGAAAATCATTAGTGTGTAAAGGAAATTGGCTCAGCATTAGGAAGTAGAAACTCTAGAATCACATAATTTTAGAGTCAGAAGGCACCCAAGTGGTCTTTTACCTCAACTTATAGCCTGATAAAGAATGCTTTCTATAACACACTTGAGTAGTCATCCAGTTTTGCCTTGAAAATGTCCAGAAATGGGGGCAAAAAATATGCAGAAATAGGTGGCTCAGTGGATTGAAGCCAGGCCTAGAGATGGGAGGTCCTAGATTCAAATATGACCTCAGACACTTCCCACCTGGGCAAGTCACTTAACCCCAATTGCCTAGCCCTTACTGCTCTTCTGCCTTGAAATCAATGCACAATATTGATTCTAAAATGAAAGGTAAAGGTTTAAAAAATACCCAGCAAGGAAGAATGTACTATGTTGCAAGTTAGCTCATTAGCTTTTTGTATAGCACCAAGGATTTTTCCTGACTTTTCACAAGCAAACTGGTAGAGCAGTGGATAGAACAGTGGGCTTGGGAAATACATTCAAATCCAACCTCAAACACTTACTAGTTGTGTAACCCCTGGAAAGATTACCTAACTTGTGTTTCCAAGGTTTCCTTAACTACAGAAAGGAGATAATAGCATCTATTTTGCAGGATTGGGAGGATCAAAGAGGTAATGTTTGTAAATTACAGAGTGGACATCATACAGGCATATTAGATATTATTTTCTGTTGTTGTTGAGCCATTTTAGTTGAATTTGATTCTTTTGTGATCTGATTTGGGGGTTTTATTGGTACAGAAATTGGAGTATTTTGCTATTTCCATCTCCAGCTTATTTTACAAATAAAGAACTGAACCAAAGAGGATTAAATAACTTCCTCAGAGACACTGTAAGTGTTTGAGGCCAGATTTGAACTCTTTAGGAAGAGTCATCCTGATTTCAAGCCCAGTATACCATCTAGCTGTCCCATTTGGTGCTGATTTCCCTCCCTTATCTCAAAGTTAAATTTACCTCTTTGAAACTTCTATATGTCGCACCTAAATTTGCTTCTGGAGTTAAGTATAATAATTTGATGCTTCTTCCACATGATATCTCTTAACATATTTTAAGATACTTATAATCATGCCAAAGCCTTCTCTTCTAAACATTTTCAGTTCCTTCAACAAGTCCTCATATGGCATAAATTCAAGGTCCTTCATTTTTCTTGATGCCCTTCTCTGGATGCTCTCCAGATAACCTATGACCTTCCTCAAATGTAATAGCTGGAAATGAAAATAATACTTTAAAGATCATCTAATGATGGCAGACCAGAAAGCATCTTTATTCCTGGAAGCTATGCTGTCCTTAATATACCCCAAGACTGGCTTATATTTGTGACTGCCATATCATGCTGCTTACTCATTTTGTGTCAGCTGACTATTAAGATCTCCATATCTTTCTTCAGATAAATAATCTTCTAGCTACAACTTCTCATTTTGTATCTATGAAGTTGAGGTTTTAAATTCAAGTATAAGATTTTACATTTAATCCTAATACATTTCATTTTATATGATTCATTCCCATGTTCTAATCTATCAGTATTGTTTGGAATCCTCATTCTACTCTTTAGTATATTATCTGTCATTCTTAGCTTTGTGCCACTTGCTAACGTGACAAATACCTCAACAAAGTTTTTATACAAATCATTGGTGAAAAGTAGCACATGTAATTTGGTCACTCAACTAGAGATCCACTGCCAACTTGAAACCAAATTATTCTTTAGGTCCAGTCATTGAATCAGTCCAAAATATTTGTACTATAAATTTTAAAAAATGACTTAGAAGGATCTGATATCCAAGATAACTAAGGAAATTGTGAGAGCATCTATTACCCTTGATTAGTTGCAATCACCTGTTCCAGATAATAATTTTTTGAATACTAAAGGAAATAGCAGATTTTCTTCAGCCCTGTCATCTGGGAGATTATGGAGATCAAGAGAGGGTTTCATAGTCCTTGAGAAAGGAAAATATCTCATTTTTTTTAAGGAAAGAGAATGGAATGTGCAATTAGAGGTCCACAATCTTAATTTTTATCCCTGAAAGAATTCTATCATATATTTTTAAAGTATGTTTTATCAAGAAGTATGTTTTATCATTTATGCCACTGTGTTAACCTGGGCAAGTCACTTAACCCCCATTGACTTTACTGCTTTTCGGCCTTGGAACCAATACATTGTTTTGGTTCTAAACTGATAGGTAAGGCTTTAAAAATAAGAAAAGTCATGTCAGGCTAACCTATTTCAATTTCAATTTCAGTCAGGATTGTTTAATCTTTAGATTGGGAATCTCTCTCTCTCATATTCTCTCTCTCTCTCTCTCTTTCTCTCTCTCTCTCTCTCTCTCTCTCTTTCTCTCTCTCTCTCATATTCTCTCTCTCATTCTCTCTCTCCACATCTACAAATTTTAACATGCTATTATTGTGGGAAAAATGGAGAGATATTCGCTAGTTAACAGAACGATTAGGTGGATTCAGAAGAGGTTAAATGGGTGTACAGGAACTAGATTAAGACAAGGCACATATGGAGGGAGATGTGGTTATTGAAGCCAATGTTAGATAGGTAGAGAAAGAAGAAAAGAAGACCAAGATTAAAGACTTTGGAGGCAACCATGTTTAAGGGTCTAGAGCAGTACAAAAAACAAACTATGGAAATTCCACAGCAAAAGGATGATAGGAGGAGGATCAAGAGAGAACAACATTATGAAAACAAAGATAAGAGAGAAGAATGAGAAGGATGAGAGACTATCGAAGAGGAAGAGTTGATAGGTTGTGTGGAAAGCCATAGAGATTAAAGAGAATGAGAATTGGAAAAATGACATTGTATTTAGAAGTTGAGAGCTGTTTTAATAAAAATAATGTGGCCCCAAATCAGATTTCATAATTGTGTAAAGAAAATATGGTAATGACTGTAAACTATCTTTATTAATATTTAAGAGTGAAGAGAAATAGGAAAACAGCTTGAGAAAATTGCAGGACAAGTGAAAGGGTGTGTTTATTTCTTAAAGAATGTAGGGCTCGCGCTTTTTGTGGTGGCAAAAAACTGGAAAATGAGGGGATGCCCTTCAATTGGGGAATGGCTGAACAAATTGTGGTATATGCGGGTGATGGAATACTATTGTGCTAAAAGGAATAATAAACTGGAGGAATTCCAAGCAAATTGGAGAGACCTCCAGGAAGTGATGCAGAGCGAAAGGAGCAGAGCGAGGAGAACATTGTACACAGAGACTGATATACTGTAGTAAAATCGAATGTAATGGACCTCTGTACCAGCAGAAAGCAATGACACAAGATAGCTCTGAGGGATTTATGGTAAAGATGTTACCCACGTTTAGAGGAAGGACTGCAGGAGAGGAAACATAAGAATGTAGGGCTCTATGTATATTTTAAGCAATCAATGAACGAGCCAGTACATAGATTAGAGAGAGGAGTAATTGATGGAGCAAGCCTTTGGGAGAGACAAAGGGGATAGGTTCAAGGGTACAAATAATAACTTTGGCCATGGAAATGGTTACCTCATCCTCCAAGACTGGAGTAAAAAAAAGTTAAATGAAGATGTAGAGAACCTTTGAGGTAGGGAAGACAGTATATAAGAGGAATCACAATAGGTGACCTCAGCCTTCTTTGTAAAATCATTGATGATATTTTCTGCTGAGGGAGATGAGAGTGAACATGGAGTTAATAATTTGACAAAGAGAAGAAGGTATAGATTCTATACATAATATGTTCTATAGAACAACCACTGCAGGGATTGGGCAGATAGTTAATCAGAGGGTGAATAAAAGAATTGTCATGTGACAAGGAGGACAGTTGAGGGTATCTAATATGAATTTGTACTGGATTAAGTTCATGTGATCTTGTGACCTCTCTTTGACTGTTAGTAGAACTTGAGAAGATAGTAGGTCAGTGATCCAGGGTTGAAGATTAGCACGGTGTGAAGAGTGAAAGAACAAAGAGCAAGAGACTTAAAAGGGGAGAACAGTACATTGTTGAATTCATAGAAATGTCAAGAAAGAGGAAGGGTCAATGAGACTAAAGATTGAGATAAGCATGAAGAGTAGAGTTAGGAGGCATGAGTAAGAGGAGGAGACAGAGGGAGAGGAAGTTGTGACCAAAGAGGGGGATTTCAGAGATCTGGATCATGGAGAGATACAGTCTTAAATGATAGTTCTAAGCTATCAGCAACCTGTTAGTAGCTGAGGTAGGTTGGAGAGATCATGGAGTTGAAGACATTAAACTTGGAGGCCAATGTATTGAAGGCAGCAAGGTTAATACTGAAATTGTCTAGGATAAAGATAGGGTTGGGAGAGAGGCAGCAGACTTTGAACCAGATATTAAAGTCATTGAGCAAGTGGGTAAGGAAGGAATAATCTGGACCTCATAGATGATAATAATAAAGATCTAGACTGAATGATATAATTTAGTGGAGTGAACTTTAAAACAGAAAAGTTGAACTTTAAAACAGAAAAATATTGTAGAGAGCAAGAGCACATGAATCAAATCAATAGTATGATTACATCACAAAAAGGCAAGTCAGTTGACTCATTCTATACATTATCTTTCCATGCTTATGACTCCTAAACCAAAACTCTTTTCCTGGCCACCACTATTCTCTCTCTCTCTCTCTCTCTCTCTCTCTCTCTCTCTCTCTCTCTTTCTCTCTCTCTCTCTTGCTCTGGATCTTGCTCTCTCTCACACATACACACACATACACACACACACACATTGTGTGTCTTTCTCCTGATAGAATATAACTTCCTTGAAGGCAGAGGCCTCTCTCTTATTTTATTTTTGTATCACTGGCACTGAGCATAGTTAATGGCAAATGGTAAGCATTTCTTAATTTGTTCCTTTGATTCATTCATTGTTTTGGCTCTTCATTTTGGCTCTATGTGTCTAGAGGACAAAGGAGAGTCTGGTAATAATAAACCTGGGGATTTGAATGGTAAAACTGAATACAGGCTGACTTGGGACAAGAATAAGTAGGATAGGTTTTAGAGTACTAGAAAGGGGATTTTCCCTTAGGTAGATCACAATTTAGCATCATAAGGATTATGGAAATAAGAGGTAGGGATTAATTTCTTAATTCTAAGATAAGGGAAGTAAAAAATTCATAGAAACAAAACCAAATCACTCCCAATTTTTAATTTGGATATTGATATGAAAGTGCCTCTGCCTTTGGTATTATTCAGGTGGAGAGCCCCAAATGACTGTCATAGCAGATGAGAAAGCTAAGGTTTAGGATAGAAGGGAAAGTTCTGGTGTTTAGGAGGTCTCAGTAGATTCCGCAGTCCCAAGAGAAGCCTTCAGTTCATTGAAGTAGACAAAGGTAGGTTAAACCTGAGCAAAGACATGGAAATAGAAGCATAGCTAGGACAGAGGGTATAGCAAAGAGATCAGTTTAACTGGAATAGAGGATTTAAAATGTGTGTGGGAATATAAACTAGGTTGGAAAAGCAAGATGGGGCTTTCTATTCAGTGACTGAAGAATTTAAACTTCTTTTAGATATATAGTTAAAGCATTTAAGTTGTTTCCATATGCTAGGCAGTGT
This sequence comes from Gracilinanus agilis, assembly GCF_016433145.1. Lineage (NCBI taxonomy): Eukaryota > Metazoa > Chordata > Mammalia > Didelphimorphia > Didelphidae > Gracilinanus > Gracilinanus agilis. Next base: position 177,488,129 of record NC_058130.1, on the reverse strand, counting down.
TTTGACTGCTAAGGATAAAAATATAAGGAAAAAAGAAAGACAATTATTCCCTTTAAGGGGCTTACATTCCAAAGGAAGACAATACATACATACATACATACGTGTGTGTGTGTGTGTGTGTGTGTGTGTGTGTGTGTGTGTCCTAGAATGTGAATAAGAGGCAGTAGGAAGGAGAAGAAGAATATCCTCTCAGGGTCAGTAAGGCAGTAGAGGAAGAGTTGAAGTCTGGTGAGAGTCAAGGTGAGAGTGACATAACGCATAGTTGGGACCCTTCCCAAAATGGTAGTCATTGGAGAGAGAGTCACCTATGAGAAGAAGAGAGCCTCCGAAACTTCCTCAGGAAAGATTTCCCAGTATAACAATGTGGTAGATGAGAAAGAAGAAGAATCTGAAGAGAGTTGAGGGGAGAATAAAGTGAAGTCAGAGTAGACCCAATAACACCCTTTATATTCATGAGCAGGCAGAATGTGAAGAAATTTATCTTTGAATCATTGAATGGACTGCCTACATTGGCTATCTAATCAGTCACAGACTTCTTTTGTTTACTTGATCCAAAGATATGGCAGATAGCAGTACCACATTTTTTATTTCCTGGGTTTAGGGGGAGACAGGCTTGCCATTTCAGGCCATTCATTATTGCAATATGGGAGCATTCCCACGGAATCAGTCCCCCATCATTCTGGCACTTGTTTCCACACTTAAAATAACTGGAATTCAAAAAACTTTCAGTAGTCATGGATTCCCTAGTTCAAAAGGTGCTGCCCAAAAGCCATGCTGAGAGTCAAAGGTCCATGATGATTTATTGAACATCTTTTCTCCACAAGACCAAGGAAAGATCATTAAAACATAACAGATATCTAGGAGATCTCGCCTTTTCTTTGTTTACTTGGGTTTCTACACTGGTGCTTTTTTAGACCTGTGGAGCTAGTTAGTTGGACTTTGAGAGTGGAATTCTCATAGCCTGTGGGTTCAAGCAGGTGGTGTGTTGATGGGGAAGTAGAACTGGCACTGGTCTTGAGACTCTCTTAGGATGCATTTGGGTTGGAATAGGGGCTATAGGCCTTCTGTATCTGTGAAATCAAGGACATATGTAGTAAGCATTGTGTCTGCTTGCCAAATATGAAAGGAAATTGCCTTGTTTGACTATAGCCTAAAATTTTGATAATAAAGTCCCTGCTGACCTAAGGTGCCTGACTGGATGCATTTAACATGCAAAGCTTTTTGTGATTCCAAGATAAGAAATAATTCAGGCATATAATAGAAGTTCTGATAAATTGGAATCTCTGGCTTTGGCTGAATGGTTGTTTTCTTACTATGGCACTTTCTGATGGATTTGACCTTGATGGGATAGATCAAATGTCCTTGCATTTTTTAATATCCACTTTGTTCCCCTCAAATAAGCCCATTTTTGCTCTCCAATTATTACACAGAAAGTAAGTGATAAGCACTTTTAAGTGAAAGTATCACATATTATCTGTAAGTTATATATTATATGAAATGGAGAGACCGACATAGACTTGGGAGCTTTGGATGCAGGGGGAGGGACTAGGGGATGAAGTTAAAAAAAAAAAGACACCAAGGCCCAAAGATTGAGAAGATTATAATTATCCGGAGCAATTGAGTGTAGGAAATAGAAAGGATCCAGGAATCCAAGATCCAAGGAACCGCAGTAAAACTAATTATTATTCCTATTACTTCTCTTGGAGTGTGTATGTGGCAAATGGGAGGATTTTTCCACTCAGAGCTTTTAAACAGAAACCTTACTCTGTTGTGATGAGAGAGTCCCCATGGTGTCGTTCTAATACTTGGTGATTATTGGACTATACATGGTCAGTGGTAGAAAGGGCATTTAGTTCTGGTTCAGTTTCACTTAATAATGATTGGTGGAAATGTTTTGTTATTAGATTATGTTTTCTGTTGTTTTTAAAATAACATCTTTTATGGGGGATAGTGGTAGCGAATTGTCAGTGTTCTGGTAAGAAGGCAAAAAATGTAGCTAACTGCATTGCCCAAATTCTGAAGTTTTTTAGAAACTTTATTCATTTGTCTTTACCAGCAGAACTCGAAAAATGGGAATAGACATCTAGTAGTACCTTTACAAACTTTTTTGAGGGGAAGTAGATTTAAAATTTGATTTGTGTAGGAAATGTTCAGTGATGCAACTTCCTCCTCTGAGACAGTTCATTGTATATTCCGTAAATTATAGCCTTAGAGAATTGCCTGGGAATTTAACTAAAAGGTTAAATGACTTGACCAGGGTCACACAGTCAATATGATGCTGAAACTGAACTCCAGCTTTCTATGGAAGGCCTTTCTCTATCCTTGAACTGTTGTGAGATTACCTTCCATTTACTCTGGATATATTTGTAATATACATAATTGTTTGGATATTGTCTCTCCCACATGTGAATAAGAACTCCTTGAGGGAAGGGGCTCTTTTTTTTCTTGATTAAAAAAACACTTTATTTTCTGCCTTAGAATCAATACTAAGTATTTGCTCCAAGACAGAAGAGAAGTAAGGTCTAGGCAATTAGCGTTAAGTGACTTGCCCACAGGGTCACAGTTAGGAAGTATTTGAGACCAGATTTGAACCTAGGATCTCCAATCTCTAGGCCTGGCTCTCAGTCCATTGACCCCCCTAGCTGCTCCCTCTCTTGTCCATTTTAAATCACTTTCTTTTTTAGGAAAGGGATTGAACTAGATTAAACATGATCCCACGATGATGCTTCTTGTTGTCAATCCCCTCTCCCCACCTTATGAGGACTTTCTTTGAAGATGTAGTGAAAATAAATTGGAAAGATTACTTACTGGTAGGCCTGGCATAACTCACTCAAGACCAAATCCCTTAGGAGGTGAAGTCTAGTTGGATTTTTGAGCATCAGCCTAAGGCAATTAATTTCTACTTTTAATATTTATGATAACGGAGAAGGAAGAGGTTTTTTCTGTGTCTTTTTTCTTTTATTTAAATTTAATTTTAGGATTTTCCAAAGTCTGAGAAAAAATGTGGGAGAGAACAGAGAGACAAACATGAGGCTATAGAAGAGGCAAAGATTTGCCTAGACTGAGAACCAAAGAGGTAGCTTGACATAGTAGAATATATATCGGTCTTGGTATCAGGAGGATCTGGGTATAAATTTCACCTCAAACACTATCTTTTTGGCCTATGACAAGTCACAACTTCTCTGAAAGACTCAATTTCTTCATCCCTAAAATGAGGATAATAAATAATATCCCTAACTCACAGATTTGTTGGGAGGATCAAATGAGATAATGGATGCACAATGTTAGCCACTGTTATTATCAATTGATATATTATATGTAAAGTATTTTATAAACCTTGAAACACTATAGACATTTATCTTTCCTATTATTAGAACATGTCTGTTACTCTCTTGGACTTTTCCTAAGCTGAAATTTTCCAAATTTTAGATTAAAATGGGACTAAACATCTTGATACCCTTCCCTGGACAATCTTCTCATAAGAGTATCATTTATTACTCTTAACCATAGACACATCCTTATTTTCTCCTTTTATCTTTCCTTCTCCCTCTTCCTTTTTCCTCTTCTTTTTTTATCTCCTATCTCCTAATTTTTAGCTCTCTTTGTCTTTATCTCTCTTTTCCCTTCGTTCCCTACTACAATCATAGAATCCTGAGTTGTGACCTTAAAGGTCATCTAATCCAATCTCTCCATTTTACAGAGGAAGAAATCGAGACCCAGAGAAAGGAAATGACCTTGTTTATCAAGAGCACACAGCTGGTTGAAGGAAAAGTGTCAGGGTTGAGAAATAGTTAAACAGATTGTGGTATATAAACATCATGGAATACTTCTATGCTATTTAAAACAACACCACACATTCATAAAATATAGGGGTCAGAGAAGCATTGGAACACTTACATGAACTGATTCATAGAGAAGCAAGAAAAAGGAAAACAATATAACAATGAAAATTTTAAGAAGAAAGAAAAGAAACCCCACAAAACTGAATGCTCTGTCATTATGAACAAGTTTGTCTCTGAAGAAGACCCAAAAAATACCTATATCTATATCTATATCTATATCTATATCTATATCTATATCTATATCTATATCTATATCCATATCTATATCTATATCCATATCTATATCTATATCTATACCTATATTTCCCTCTTTTCTTTGCAGAGGGGACAGATTGTGGGTTTGGAACATTGCATATACTATTAGATTTGGTTGATGTGTTAGTTTTGCTAAGCTGCACTCCTTCCCTCTCACCTCTTTTTTTTTTTTTTTGGTTGTTATAAGAGATAACTTTCTGGGTGAGAGAGTGGGAGGGAGATATTTAGAAATGAAGGAGACATTAAAAACAAAAACTATGAAAAAATAAATTTAAAGTTTGAAAAGTCTGACCAAAATGTGAATTCAGATCTTGTCCTTTCTAATCTCAGATTTACCAGTAACAACTACAAGTATTAATCATTTGCAGTAAGCATTCAGGGCTCAAGAGATTATGAACTCCTTGACAATGCTTAAGCTGTTGAGAATTAGGAATTCAAGGAATGGCTTAAAGGGGAGGTGGGTGAGATTTGGAGGATGGAGGAAGCCAACATTTCAGGCACATGGTAAAGATTTGGAAGAAGGAGATGTGATTATATGAAGTATGCACTTTCCTGTTCTGGGGGCTTTCTTGGAAGTTGGCCTAAGTTCTCCCAGCCTGGCTGCTGCTGAAAAATGACTAGGTTTGAATTCTGTCTCATTCCTATGTTCGACCTCCTTTCACTTTTCCCTTCTCTGTGACTGTTTTATCAAAAATGGGCCTAGAATATATATTTTCTCATTTTATGCACATTTCCATGCTCGCAAATCTGCCAGTTGGACTTTACCATATACTCCTATGTTACCCGTTTCTGCATGTACCCAGTGATCCATCAATAATATAATGAGTAAATAGCAGAAAGAATGACATATTAGGATGGTTTGAGAGTTTTCATGATTTTAGTTGCCTGTTCAGTGGAACTAAATTTTTAACTCATTCTTTTGGGGAATTTTGAAGCTACTTTCCTGGTCTTGGGAACAGAAAAGGAACCATGGTGTTGCCAAATTTTAGAGATCATCAAGTCAGGTTTCCTTATTTGATCCATTATAAAATCACGAAGAAAGGGGCAATTAGGTAGCATAGTGGAAAGAGTACTAGGCCTGGAGATGGGGGGTCCTGGGCTCAACTCTGGTTTCAGACACTTACTAAGCTGTGTGACCCCCTGCAAGTTACTTAACTCTGATTGCCTAACCCTTACTTTTCTTCTGCTATGGAGCCAATACTTAGTATTGATTCTAAGGCATAAAATAAAGATTTTAATTTGTTAATTGTTAATTTTTAATCTTTTTAAAATTTAATAACAAATTGCCACATAAGTTTTCTGAGGTTATTTGATCCATACTGTCTTCCTCCTTTCTTCTTCTCCTGACTCTCAGATCCTGATTGTAGCTCCATGGTATTTGAATTGTTTCTTTCTGGCTGCTTGAAGTATTTTCTCCTTGACTTGGTAGTTCTTGAATTTAGCTATTACATTCTTGGAAGTTGTCTTTTGAGGATTTCTTTCTAGAGGTGATCTGTGAATTCTTTCAATTTCAAATTTATTTTCTTGTTTGAGGATCTCTGGGCAGTTGTTTTTTTTTTTTTTTTGATAATTTCTTGCAATATGATATCCAGGGTTTTTTCTTGATCATGGCTTTCAGGTAGTTCAGTATTTCTCAAAGTGTCTCTCCTAGATCTATTCTTCTAGATCAGTTGTTTTTTCAGTAAGATATTTCATGTTTTCCTCTGTTTTTTTCATTCCTTTGATTCTGTTTTATTGTTTCTTTATTTCTCATGAAATCATTAGTTTCTATATGGTCATCTCTTATTTTTAAGATCTGGTTTTCCTCTTGTCAGTTTTTCGTCCTCCTTTTTCAATTGGCCCATTTCTTGTTGCATCATTTTCATTTCTCTTCCCCACTTTTCCTCTGCTTCTCTTAACTGGTTTTTAAAGTCTTTTTTGAGCTCTTCCAGAATCTGTGTCCAATTCATATTTTTCTTTTGGACTTTGCATGTGCTTCCTTTGCTTTCACTGTATGCTTCTGTGTCTATTCCTGGATCTTTGCCTTCATAAAAATTCTTTTGATTTAGGTGCTTCTTTTTGTTGTTTACTCATTTTCCTATCTAATTTTAGATAGGCTCCATTTTCTGGGAAGTTGGGGTGCCCTCTTAAACTTCAGTTCTTCCTTGATGCTATTCTCAGCTTATTTTTTAGGTTTTTACCAGTTTCAGTTTTTGGAGGATGATGTAATGTTATGAAGGCTGAGATTTCTGAGAGCCCCCTCCCCATGCTGATTCATTTTACCCTTGAGATGCTGATAGCTTAAAGACTTGCCTCAGGCTTGGGCATAAACTTTTTTTTTTTTTTTTTAATTTTAAACCCTTTACTTCTGGGTATTGATCCATAGGTGGAAGATTGGTAAGGGTAGGCAATGGGGGTCAAGTGACTTGCCCAGGGTCACACAGCTGGGAAGTGGCTGAGGCCGGATTTGAACCTAGGACCTCCTGTCTCTAGGCCTGACTCTCAATCCACTGAGCTACCCAGCTGCCCCGGGCATAAACTTTTGATCTTACTCTGAACTTGATCAGGTCAGGGGCTGATCAAATTCTAGCCCCAGGCTTAGGCACAAGTTTTTTGTTTCACTGTGCATTTGATCCAATCAGGTACATAGTTGATTGTCCTGTCCTGGAGCTCTGCCCTGACCCCCTGGCAAAGAGATCCAGACCTCCCTTGGGTCAACCAACTACTCCAAGATAGAGTCTCTGTCCTCACCACTGGCTCATACTGGGACTCCTGGCTTCCTCTGAGCCCACACAGATCAGCCCACTTCAGCAAGACTGCCCTGGACTGGGATTCTGAACTTCTCCACAGGTTGAAATTTCAAAGGGTATGAGCTGGCTTCCACCACTATTTGCCTACCTCCTGGCTTTCAGAGCTGGTGAATAATTCTGTCTGGGTTATACATGTATTATCACACAAAACATATTTCCATATTATTCATTTTTGTAAGAGAATAATCTTGCAAAACCAAAACCCTAAAACATATACCCAAATAAACAAGTGATAAATCATGTTTTCATCTGCAAAATAAAGGTTTTAAAAAAGAAAATCAAAAAGGAGAAAGCTGAAATCGTTTGCTCAAGACCTTTCAGCATGGGCAAAGAAGTTTGAATTTTTCCTGGAGAGAAGTCCTGAAGATTTTTGAACAGGAATGACATGATTAGACTTAGATTTAACAAAGATATTTGTAGAAATAGATGAAGGCTGGATTGTATCGGCAAAAGAATTGAGTCAAGGGGCAGCTGATAATGAAGAACCTGTGTTAAGAGGCCATAGTAGGAATTAAGAAGAAGGGAAGGATTTTTCTAAAACCCTTACTTTCTGTCTTAGAATCAATACTATGTATTGGTTCCAAGGCTGAAGAGCAGTAAGGGCTAAGCAATGGGAGTTAATTGACTTTCCTGGAGTCACATAACTAGGAAGGGGCTGAGGGTAGTTTTGAACCTATGGTCTCTTATTTCTAGGTCTGGTTCTCAATCCATTAAGCCATCATCTTCCCCTAAGGGAAGGATTTCTAAGCTACTTCCTATATAGTACCTGGTATGCTTTTTTAAAAACAATTTAAAACCCTTACCTTTAAAGCCTCTTGCAGTCAATGTTGTGTACTGGCTCCAAAGCAGAAGAGTGGTAAGGGCTAGGCAACGGGGGTTAAGTGACTTGCCCAGGGTCATACAACTAGGAAGTGTCTGAGGCCAGATTTGAATCTAGGACTTCCCATCTCTGGGCCTGACTCTCAATCCACTGAGCCACCTAGCCACCCCCTCTGGTACACTATTGAAAAAGTGATGATGGTAGATTCAAAGGACCTGGTTTCAAATATCACTTCTAACTCTTTACTACCAATATGACTTTGGGCAAATCACTTAGCCTCACATGACCTTGATTTCTTCATCTGTAAAATGGAAGCCTTGTACTACATGACCTTTGAAGTTCCTTCTAGCTCTTTAGTTTTGATTCTCTGAATGATAATAGAAAGAGACACCATCTACTTTTATCAGTATAGTATAGTGGGAGCTCATAGTTATAATAACATTCAGCCCCTCAGATCCATTGCAAATATTAAAATTCCTTTGTTCTCTCTAGGCCCAGCTAAAGTAACCTATTTACCACACTCTCTAAACATAAGTAATTTCTTATAACACTCAATTTAGATCTGTCCTTTGTGATCCTTCTTTCTGCATAAATGAATGAAAAGTCATTTATCAAGAACTTCACTATGTGTCAGGAACCGTGCCAAGGGCTAGAGATAAAAATATAAAAGCAAAGACAGTTCCTGTCCTCAAAGGGTTTACAATCTAGTGTAGGGACAAGAGTACAATATAAATAGATGAGTGGTGGCCAGAGAGGTACATTTTGGTCCTAAAATTTACAGAGATGGTAGAGTAGATTTGATAATGTTTTCAGATCTTAAAGAGGAGAGTGGGTAGAAAGGGCACATGCACTAGGACAGTTTTAACATGAGACTGTTAAAAAAGATGGACAGGAAGTAAACTGAAACATGCCTGAGGTCTTCCAGAAATAGGGCCAATTAAATCAGTCACTAATCAGAATAGTGGAGTCTGGAGGTGGAAGGGTTTAAACTTCCAGGGAATGATGTTTGGTCCAGTGTTAAGGCTATTGAGAGGCTGAGAAGACAGCAAGGAGTAGGGAGTTCATATTTTGTTTATTTCTGTAGATGCCATCTTACACCATTAGAATGTAGATTCTTTGAGAACAAGAATTGTTTTACTTCTTTTCTTTATATATCTAGCATTTAGCACAGTTCCTGAAACACAGTAGGTGCTTAATAAATACTTGTTGATTAATTAAATGCAAGACCCTGAACATCAGTCTGGGGCATGATTCATTTTTGTATCCCTAGTACCTAGCACAATTCCTCACCCATAGTAAGACAGGAGGTAACTGTCACTCCCAAGAGTGAATTCACCTTGATGCTGAGTGTTAGTTAGTACCAGAAGACATAGATGATAATAAGATATGACATAATACCCCATATGATGAATCTTGTCCTCCCCTGCTCAAAAATGTTCATGAATATTAAAGTATCTGGACTGCAGATCATATAGGACATGCACATTTGCAAAGGTGCATTTGTCCGCAAATATAAATGTAAAATGGTGTTTGTTGATTTGAACTGAATTGCATTTACCATTGCAGCTCAGTATAGCAATTCTATTTTTTTCCCTTTTTTTCAAAACTAGGTCTTCCTATTTTGCCTAGACTGGAAGTGCAGGGGACACTAAAGGGCTTGATCTCATTATTGATAGCATGAGAGCTTTGACTTGCTTTGTTTCCAATCCAGGCTAGTTTGTTTCTTCTTAGACACCCACTTGTTCTCTCTAGTCCCCAATTTTTATGAGCTCTCAGGGGTTCACAATATTAATGTTGGACATAGTGTGGATAACCATCAAGCCCTACTATAGCTTGGAACTCCTAAAATCAAGCAATTCACCAGTTTCAGCCTTCCCAACAATGGGGATTGAGGCATGCTCAATAGCAATGCTGCTATTTAATTCTTACTTACCCAGTCATCTTTTCTATTATCTTTATCTGCCTTAATTTGCTTTAACCAATAACAACAATAATATTAATTTTAAAGATCAAAGAATCTTCTTCCTCATAGTTTTTGGAAACTGAGGCCAACACTCCTACGGATTTACCATTGTTCACCAGAGTGGATGACAAGGAAATACTTAGCTTCAATACAAAGAAGTTTGGTTCTCTGCAGGTTGGTTCAGAATTACATTAAGTGAGAATCTATATACTAATGGATTGGATCCAGTTGCCACTGTCCACTCTCATTCTTCTTTCTACTTGGGGATGTTGAAGGCTTTGTGGTTTCTCTCAATGTGACATTTTCCTTTATTGCCTTGGATAGGAAATAGATGGCGTGAGCACCAGCAATATGAGACAAGTAACCTCAGTAACCTCACCAAATAACTACCCAGCAGTGAAGAAATAAACTCTGTGTTTGATAAGTCAAAGTTTTTGGTCAGGACTCATCAGCATACTTCAGAGATTGGAAAAAATGTACCTGTTGTTGGAAGATTAAAGGTTTTTTAAGAAAGGGAGGAAACTGTCTCTCTTTGGAGTGGATTTGAATTAAAACTCTATTTGTACAAGAAGACATGATGATAATCACATATGAGATAACATCCTCTTTGAAAATATCTTCTTTAGCTCAAGAATATTAAAGCACTTGGTCTACAGATCTAACAGGATGAATATCTACTTTTTATCAGACCCAGAAATGGAAATTTTTTGATGCAGAATGGGATTGAATGAATATATCTGAATTCAGAAGAGGTAGACAAGGCTCAATGGATAGAGCACCTGACCTAGAGTTGGGAGGACCTGGATTCAAATCTGGCCTCAAACACCTCCTGTATGACCCTGGGAAAGTCACTTAACCCCATTTAACTAGCACTTGTCCTTTTGTCTTAGAATTGTTAGTAGGAGAGAAAGTATGGGCTTTTTTATTTTAAGAAGAGGTAGAGGAGACAGATACACATTTGTTTTCTGTGTGATCTGAAACCTTGTGCCTTTCTTAATGTAGATTTTATATAGTAGATTTGGTGCTGGAATGGGCCTTAGAGGTCATTGGATAAAACCCTCCTCATTTGTCAGAGTTAAAAACTGAGTTAGAAAGGTTTTAAGTGTTTTACCCAAGGTCACATGGCTAGCAAAGTATATGACGTGAAGCAGTATTTGAACTCTTGTTTTCCTTTAATCCCTTTCCTTCCCAATGTTGCTGTTGTTCAGTCATTTCAGACTCTTCATGACACCATTTTGGGTTTTCTTGGCAACTAGACTGGTTTGCTATTTCCTTCTCCAGATCATTTTTTCAGATGAGCAACTGAGGCAAATAATATTGAGTGATTTGCCTAGGGTCACACAGCTAGTAAGTGCCTAAGTCTGGGGATTTGAACTCATGAGGATGAATTGTTGTGATTCCAGGCCCAGCGCTCTCTCCACTGCCCCATCTAATTGCCCACATCCTTCCAAGTGCCCTAATCTTTATATTATGCTATCAACTCAAGAGATTCAGGCAGTGGCTTTTATTCTGCTACAAAATGTTCACATAAAACCTTGGGCAAGTTATTTAGCCATGTTGCCATGCCATGATCCTGTTTCCTCAAAAAATGGAGTATATAGTAGGGTAGGGAGAATAATTTCTATTTCCTGTGACTTAAGATAAAAGGGCTCAAAGCTCTTAGGAAAACACTAGTTATCTAAAAAGACAAAGTTCTGTTATCATTTTGCATGTGATGAAAAAATAGTATAGAGAAGCACAAATGAAAAGGAAGGCAGAATTTTGGCTCAAGGAAGGCTTGTCACACTCTACATTTATGTACTAATATAATTGCTCTACATAAAGTTGTCTCAATGTTTCAGATTCATTTGGTGCCAACATTTTCCTTCTCATTGTATTTCAGATTGCTAATTTGATACTTCTCTCAGCTGATTTATTAGCCCTGGAAAATGCAAAGTGAATAGAATGTATGAAAAGAACAACAATTTATAACCTGCCCCGTCAGCAGTCAGAACTTCACCCACAGTAAATGAGTTAGCTGGTCCTGTTTCCTCCCATTGGCTGGCTAAGCTGAAGCAGGGCGAGTTATTTTAGCAACAAATGCCTTCTCCTCAACTTCAGGGCCTGGAAAACATATTGACCTGTTTCTTAACTTTGTCAGTGGAAAGAAATAGGACAAACATACTGCAGCCAAGTGACTGAGAATTAGGCTCTCTCTTTTCTGCTGAGCCTGCACAATTCCCCTTGCTGGTATCTGCACATGGAAACAGCAATTCCAGCAGGAGCTAAAAGCTGAGATCTCTTCTCCTCTGCCAATATCCATCCTAATTGCTAAAGAGCTCAATGTAAATGGATTGCAGGCACAATTTGAGTGAACTGTGTAATATGGAGGACAGCTAGGTGGCGTAGTAGATAGAAGGCTGAGCCTGGTGTCTAAAAGACTCGTTTTCATGAGTTCAAATCCGACCTCAGATATTTAATAGCAATTTCTACTTCTAAGGAACCTGTATTCTAAAAAGGGAGCCAATAAACATACAACACACATATGTGTGTATAGCATCAATTTATGATAAATAAATAGAAATAATTTTAAAATCTGTTAAATGCAAAATAGTTTAGAGAGAGGACATGAGCAATTAGGGGAGGGTCAGGCTCTTGATCTGTGTCTTATAAATAGAAAGTGACTTGATGAAATAGAGGCAGTGTTTTCTGTCATGGGATAAGTGATTTTAGGTATTTTGAAATCGATCAGTTTGGAGAAGGATTAAGATCAAGGTTTTAGAGGTAGAAAGGACTTTAGAGGCTACCTAATAGAGTTCTTTATTTTTAACAGATGAGGAAACTGAACCCTAGAGAGATTAAGTGATCTGGTTGAGGTCATATAGAGAACAAAACTAGTAGAAATGATCAGAATTAGCAAATTAAATCCTAAGTAAACAAGTGTTTATGGAGTATCTTCTGTGTACCAGCAGCTGGGGATATAAAATCACAAAGCATTGGAAAGGACCTTCCTTGCAATTTAGTTCAGCCACCAAATGAAAAGGATCCCTAATCTAATTCCAAGTGGTCATCCAGCTTCGCCTTGAAAATCTCTACAAAAGGGAATTTTCATCCCCATCCCCATGTTCTTGAGGTAACTCATTCCACTTTTGGACAGTTCTAATTTTTGGAGGTTTTCCCTGACATCAAGCCTAAACATTCCTCATAGTAACTTCCATCCATTGTTCCTGGTTTTGTCTTCAGGAAGTAAATGAAAACAAGACTTAATCTCTCCTCTACAGGACAGCCTTTCTAATACTGGAATTTACCTATCATGTTTCTCCCTAAGACTTCTATAATACTCTCTTGTGTAATGGACTCAAGGTCCTTTACCTGTGCAGTATGAAAAGAAAAAAAAATGCAGAGGATAATTTAGACCCGGATCACAATCTCCTTCAGTTGTTGTTTCTTTTTAATTGTTAAATCTGCAGGCCTAGCATAATGCTAGGGATATAGTAGACAGTGCTAGTAAATAATAATTTAATAAGTAGCTGATGAATTTAATTGATGTCAAGAAAAATTTCATATGCTTTAGAGCCATCTGAATATGGAATGAGCTACCTGGAAGGCTTTAAGCAAAGGCTTAATGACCACAAGTTAGATCTATTTTAGTGAGATTGTTTCATTGTTTTTCAAATAGATTGGATTAGGTAGTCAGTGGTGTCCCTTCCAACTATCAAATTATATATGATAATTTTATATGTGTTACATATATATATACATATATATTTCTATAGTTCTATGAATCTAAGTATCAGAATAGAATTTAGAGCCAGATGTGAGGTTGAAACGATATATCCTTTAGGAATTCAGAGAAAGTGTAGGTTGGTATTGTCTCCAAAGTCTTGAAATGTAGGAAGGCTTGAAAAAGATAGAATGTCATCCAAAGAAGGGGCAAAAAACTGTCAAGACTTGGTTATTTACCAACCAGTATCTTTTTTTAGGGTGAAGTCTTTATACCCTTTCTATTTTTGATTTCCAGAGTTGGAAAGAAATGTTTTCTTCCTCTCCCATTGAAGTGTCTGCTGCCATCCCAGACAAATACATACATGATTATAAATTCTCCGTTTACCAGAGATCACATGACTGGCATTGCATATGATTTTGACCAGAATAACAACATTTTCCTAATTTAATCTCCTTTTAAAAAGAGGCTGACTAATAAACATTCTTCTCTAATGATGAAGGAAGACAAGAACCAGAAAGAGAAATTGAAATTCCTTTGTACTCTCTATTAGGAACCATAAGGAGTTGCACCCTTAAATCATTTGATTCCATAGCTAGCTTTTATAATGTCACGATTAGATGCATTCTTAGTTGTTGGAATGGTAAGTCACATCCTGAAGTTGCAGAAAACATACTTGGTCAGTACACAGAGAACTACATTCTACAGATTGTGTGATTTCTTTAAGTGAGGTGCTCCAATGCACAAGTTCCTAAGAAGCCATGCCTTTGTTTTGGAGTAAAGTCATTCTTGGGATATAGATTGGCACAGTCTCCAAATTCTTGAAAAGGAGGAAGCCTTGGAAAAAGGTAGAATATTTTGTTCAAATAACCTTTTCTGGTTTCAATTTCCAGAGTTGGAAAAACTACCTTTCTACTACTTTACATGCAGAACAAGGAAAGTGAGGAAAAGGATGTAATTTCGGGGGAAGATGGCATAAAAAGTCTTATCAGAAAGTGAATCTTATAGACATCAATGAAGGTGCCATTAATTCAATGTGTAAAGAGATAGGTAAAAATCACTTGACTTTTCTAGTGGCAGTCTCAATCAGTAAATCAGCAAGTATTGATTAAGCTCCTGCTTTGTGCCAACAATCGTGCTAGGTGCTGGGGATACACATTTTTTAATGACAGTTCCTGCTCTCAAGGAGCTTACATTTTATTAGGAAAGGCAATGTATTATTATGCATGTATTAGCATATGCAAAATAAATATAAGCTGCTTTTTGGGAACTACTAGCAACTAGCAGGTTAAGAAATGTCTCATGTAGGAGGTGGTATTTGAGCTGTTTTGAAGGAAACTGATGATTCCAAGAGTTTGATGTGAGAAGGATATACATCCCAGGGATGAGGAACTGTCAGTACAAGGTCAGAGATAAAGGAGATGAAATGTAAAAGGATTTGATGATCTCTAGGGTCCTTTCCAATTCTGGCATTTCATAATTCTGTCAAACCAAAGTATAAGTAGGAATTTTTTTGGCAGTAACTCGACCTTGCAAATAGATACAGAGAGTCTACTAGCCTGTAAACTTTTCTGAATTCTTTGAGCTCCTATTAGTGTCATGGCAATAGTGCCTTAGGGGTGGTACTGGTGTTTCAGTAAACTGCCTAAGGAAGTTTGCTATACCTGCTGTTGTGATTGCATCTTCACTATTTTTCTTACTCTTATTTGTTTATAATTATAATTGTGACTGCTGTACAATTTGAATAACCATTCTTTCTTTTCTTTTTAAAATTTTAACTCCTTATTACTATATCTTGTTTATATAACCCTCCCTTTTTTGAATATAACTACCTCTTTTTAACCAAGAGCCCATTCCTTATTACAAAGAATCAAAAAAAAAAAAAAAAGAAATTCTGCAAGAAACCAAACCATCATTTGAGACTGACAGTTTGTGCAATGTTCCTCTTCCAGATTCTCTTACCTTTTCTATGAAGAGAGAGAAATAGATTTACTTTCTCATCCCCACTCAAGCTTGGTCATTACAATGATATAACATGTTGTTCCATTTTTCATTTTTTCCTTTTAAATTGTTTCTTTTAGCCTGATGCTAATTCAAAGGCTAGTGATTATGGGCCCATTATCAATATGGTTCCCTCTTTTAAATAAGTTATAGGATCAAGAAAATACTAGTTGAAAAGTTATTAATTTTTAGTGGTATTTCCTATAATTTGAATAGACCTTGCAATGGCTTAGCATAACTCTCAAACATCTATTTCTTCAATAGATGTTTGGACTCATTGTCCAATATTGAGAGATGTATAACGATGTGATGAAAAGAACACTTACTGGTCTGAGATGCAGCTTACACAGATTATAATTCTGGCTCTGTGGCTAGCTTGCCTCAGTTTTATCCTTTTTTTAAATTTTATTTTTAAGAAAAGATATGTGATTTCACTGCTACAGAGAACTCTTGATTGGCAAATTCCCTTTATGGAAGGAGAGCAGCATCTGCTCTGCAATTTATAGTCTTGGGTGAGTAGGCTAGGACACTCAAAGGTTAAATCATTTACTCAGGATCACATAACCATAAGTTTCAGAAGCAAGACTATTATTTTCTTGATTTCCAGTCTAGGTTCTCATCCACTGCAATATGCTGTTTTTTCTTCTTTATAAAATAAGGGAATTGGACTAGACAACATCTATGGCTCCTTCTAGCTCAACAGCATATGAATTTGGCATGGCAATGATGATGGCATTTTTTTGTTCTAAGCTGAGGCTTACCAAACCCTGACTTCCCCTATACCCCTTTTTCCTAGTCAATGAGAGGTCCTTGGCCATCTCTGAACACATTATTTTATTGAGATTCTTGCAGTAAACAGATGAAAGTATTGATGTGCCTGTTGGATTAAAATCAAGATTTCCTCACTGTGGGTGTAGGAGATGTAGGCACAACTTTGCAATGTCTTAGGATGTCTTTGGGTACAGAGCAGAATTTACTGTAGCATCCATCTGGTGCCACCCATTCTATACCACTGAGCAAGTTCAGTCACCTGCCATTAAGAATACTGAAACACAGACGTGCCAATACTAGAGCCCTGCTAGTTCATTACAATGGTCCCTTTTTGGCTCTTTCCTTTGATTTCAGCCTCAGCAGTGTAATAAGGAATTTCCTTTAATTTTCTGAGTCATTTAAATGGTTGAGCATTCTTTCTTTCCCCAGTCTTCTGCACAAAGCCTTTCCTGATTGCTCCCTCCACCACAAACTGCTAGTTGTATGCTCCCAAACTACTGTGTATTTATTTAACTATTTTGCATAGATTTGTACTTATTAATTTAAGCTACTAGGTGGTGTAGTAGAACACTGGATATGGAATTAGGAAGAGCTGAGTACAAATTATGCTTCAGACATTTATTAACTGTTAATGAAAAAATCACTTAACTACTCTCAGCCTCAGTTTCTTCATTTGTAAAATAAGGATAATAATAGCACATATCTCCCATGATTGTTATGAAGATCAAGAGAAATGACATATGTAAAGTATGTAAAGGACTTTTAAACCTTAACGCAATATATAAATGTTAGCTATTATGTTATAATTTATATTTATACTACATAAATATAGGGGGAGATATGAAGTTCACATAAAATATATATGTATACATTTCAAAAAGTATATTATATGTGGTATATAATATATGTAGATATAAAGGCATATGTGCTATATATAATATATCTAGATGTAAGCATACATGAATATTATATATTAATACTCTATACAATATTCATATATCATATACATATATTGTACTTCTTGTAATACAATACATATACACAAATTATATGTACTTATCTCGCTCTATATCTATATAGAAAAATATAAATAATAATAGAATAGCTAACATTTACTTAGTACTTTAAGGTTTAAATGTGCTTTAAGCACTTTACATATGTTATCTCATTTGATCTTCACAATATGGGAGATAACATATACTAAAACAATTCCTAATCATTATGACCTTTGAATTTGGGAGAAAAGTATATTACATGCCATATATACATATATTTCCTATAACATATACCATGTACTTTTAAAATTCAAAGATATTTTATTTTCTCAAATACACATAGAAATAATTTTCACAATATGTTTTCCAAAATTATAAGATCCAAACTGTCTCCTTCCTTCCCTCCCTTCCCTCCCCCCACTTGGAAATGGTAAGCAATTTGATCTGGACTGTACATGTATTATCATGTAAAACATACTTCCATATTGGTCATTGTAGTAAGAGCACACTCATATAAAACTAAAAACCCAAATCAAACCATGAATACACTGATGTGAAAGATAGCATGCTCTGATCCACATCCATCCAACTCCAACAGTTCTTTTTTTGGAGGTGGATAGCATTCCCTGTCCTAAGTCCTTCAGAATACATTGTAATATAGTATTTTTATACATATGAACACTTCTTTATTGGCCACATTAATATATGTGTGCATGTGTTCATACTCACATCTATACTTATACAAATATGTAAAATATATGTATATGTGTATATATACAGAGAAAGAGAGAGAAAAAGAGAGAGAGAAACTAAAAGAGAAAGAGAGAGAGAGAGAGAGAAAGAGAGAGGGAAAGAGAGAAAATAAGAGAGAGAGAGAAAGAGAGAGAGAAGAGGAGGGAGAGAGAGAAATAGAGCTTCTTCTTTCCCCCATTAAAAGATAAGCTCCTAGTGATTAAGACTTGTTTTATTTTTTTTCTACATATATTCCCAATGTCTTATACAATTCCTCATAAATGGTAGGTCTTTAAGAAATACTTGTTAAGTGTGTGTATGTGTACATATATATTGTATATATCTGATCATTTGCTATTCTTCAAGGGGAGAGTAATGCGAAACCTTCCCAAGGACTTCTTCTGTTTGTACAGTCCTTTATAAGGTGAATCTCAGCCAGTTCATGATGCATATACAAAAATAAGGGTCCTTTCCCTCCGTGGAGCTCATACTGCTATACTGATGCCTATTTCAGTGTTGTGCTAGCTTTAATGCCTAAAGAAACTTATTAATCTTTGCAGTAGAGGAGGAAAACTATGTATAACTATTTGTCTTTGGGTATTTCCAGGGTCTTGGATGTATGTGTTAAGAAGTTAAATTAATTTCTAATTCAAATTATTTATATTAACAACATATATATGTATATATAGCTAAATATATAGGATGCAGTTAACAACCATGTACATTACATTGATTTCTTTTTAATAGTTTTTATTTATCTTTTATTTATCTTTTTTGCATCACTATAATTTTTCCAGTATTCTTCTATATTTCCCTAAAATTTATCCCATATAATTAATGGTATTTTTTCAAACATTTATTAATATTCATTTTTAACATGGTTACATGATTCATGCTCCTCCTTTCCCCTTCGCCCCCCGCACTCCCCCCACCCATGGCCAACGCACATTTCCATTAGTTTTGTCATGTGTCCTTGATCAAGACCAATTTCCAAATTGTTGGTAGTTGCATTGGTGTGGTAGTTTAGAGTCCACACCCTCAATCATGTCCACCCCGACCCATGCGTTCAAGCAGTTGTTTTTCTTATATGTTTCCTCTCCTGCAGTCCTTCCTCTGAATGTGGGTAGC
>NC_058130.1:177417356-177468980 GCF_016433145.1 Gracilinanus agilis | reverse complement strand
TTTTCAGCATCTATTGAGATAATCATGTGATTTTTGTTTGTTAGACTGTTGATATGGTCAATTATGTGGATGGTTTTCCTAATGTTGAACCAACCTTGCATTCCTGGTATAAATCTGACCTGATCATGGTGGATGATCTTCTTAATTACTTGCTGGAGTCTCTTTGCTAGTATACCCATCTGCACTGGTTCCCCACTCAGGGTTTCAGAGCTTTAGCTTGTGGCTGTGTCTGCCTCCACCCACGCCTCTGCCTGTGCCTGCGCTCTGAGCCCGCGCTCTGTACCCTATGTCTGTTCTCCACGCCCTGCTCCCATGCTCAAATTTTGTGTGCGTTCGTTAGCTTTTTGGGGTCCTAAATCTTGCTGCTCTCAGGAACAGGCCCTGGAGCTGCCAATGACTCAATGGGTGCCCCAAACTTGCTCTATTTCTTTTTAGCTGGCTTCGGCGCTATAGGTGTTGTGTGTGGAGGGGGTGGGGGTGGGGTGGTTGCTCAGCCCGCGATTTAGTGAGAGCTGTTTCACCCCTTTATAGCATGGAAATGCCTCGATTCCACGTACCTTCCACGCTGTGCCCTGTTGTGGGGTTCCTCCGTTTGTCTGGACTTGTTTTTATGTCCCCTTGAGGAGTTTTGTGTGTTTTGGTCAAGAGAGGTTAAGAGCTGCTTCTTACTCTGCCGCCATCTTAACCCGGAACCAATTAATGATATTTTTGAGGCAAAATAATTTTAAAAATCAGAAGAATTGATCAATACATTGAAAATGTCTGAAAATATGTGCAATGTATAACACTTGTAGACCTTTCATTTAAAAAAATGGTGGAATAGAAGTATCTTCTCTAATCTCCTTTTGAACTACCTTTACATTGATTGCAAAACTTTTTTACCCATACCTGTTATTTCATTCACTGGTATGGAGGACCTCCAATTACACAGTCATGGTTTTAGAGCTAGAAGGGTCCTTAGAGGACTTGAGTCTAACTACTTCTTGAGATGAGATAAGTTATGTGATTTGCCCAGGTTCGCACAGCTAATATATGTGCTTAAGAAGGGATTTGAACTCAGCTTTTTCTGATTCCAAGTCTGGTGTCCAATGCACTCTCAAGCATGCAGATTGTCATGAGAGACTGTTCCTTTCAGACAATAATACCGAAGATTTTGTTCAGGTCCCTGTCAAATTCTGCCTATGTTGTTTTTTTTTTTTTTTGGTTTTTTTTTTTTGTTATTGTTGTTTTTACTTAAAGCCTATATACATACAGTTGAAGTGGCCAAGTGGAAACCATATATCTAACCAATCTCTAATTAACATGATTCATTAGGAAAAGCAAAGATTTAATTCCTTCATTGTTATTTGGAAAGAACTGTTGAAATGATTTCTAGCCTTCTTTGTTTCAAGGCTGAGGGATTTGGAATACAAGCAAGAGAAGCTATTCTTATATCCCATTAATGTGGAAGTCATTTGCCTGATAAAAGTTGGTGCTTGAGACTTCATTTCTCACCCTGACAGTGGCATGTCATCTGATGGATTTTCCTCAAAGAGGGAAATTTACAAGTCCAGCCAAATAAGGGGCTATAGAGGGTATCCACTGTTATTGTGGTCAGTCAGAGGTGGGATGCTGACTCATATTTACTAGAGTGCTAGATACTGAGGGCTCATACTTCACATTTCAGCTTGACTGTACTACCTGAGATCTATTCAGTGTGGCTCCTTTGATATCATAAGAACATTCTGTATCTTCACCAGAATATTTCCTTAGAAGCTCGCTACCCCCAACTTACCAACCCATCAGAGTTGGGTACTTTTTTTTTAGTGAGTGATGAGTTTTGCGTGATTATTGATCCCTCCACACTATATTCATTGCCAATCCCCAAATACAAGTGAATCCGAAAGACAGATATGGAGTCCATCAAAATGAACATTGAGAATTGACCATCAAAAGCAGCTTGCTATAGTGGTATGGTAGAAAAGATAGTGACACAAGAGTCAAAAGACCTAGTTTTGAGTACTACCTTTGCATTAACTTGATATGTGACTTGGGGCAAATCACAACCTCTGTGTAATTAAGTTTTATGAGATTATAGATTCAAACTTTTACCTTCTGTCTTAGAATCAATACTGTGTACTGGCTCCAAATTAGAAGAGTAGTAAGGGCTAGGCAAAAGAGGTTAAGTGACTTACCCAGGATCATATAGCAAGGAAGTATCTGAAGCTAGATTTGAACCCAGGACCATCTTCCATCTCTATCTGGGTCAGAATTTCAATCCACTGAGCCACCTTGATGCCCCCAGATTATAGATTTAAATCTGGAAAGTACCTTAGAAGTCAATGAGCCAAAAGGTAAGGAAAATGAACTCAGGGTCATACTAGTCCAAGACATGAAGTTAGTAAGTATCTCAGTTTGAGGAGCATTTAGTAGGAATCTGTACAAAATCTTTGTTTTTTTCTGCATAGGGAGGAATGTTACTCATAACAATCTGAGGTAAGTCATCTGAAAATGGGGAATTTGGATTAGGAGACCTTTAAAAAGGAATTGGGTAGGAGAATGTTTGGGCATCAGGGGAATACTTTTCAAGGAGACATCCATTGTCACTGGCCTCCTTTCTCTTATATATTTCCTCATTCTCAAGAGGTTAGGGAGCTCTATCTTTTTAACAGTGTAATATATTCTCCCTCCTCAAATTTTTGCTCATGAGTACAACATTTCTATGTATGCCATTATGTAGCACAAAGAAGAGCAAGAGAACTTTGTTGAAGGATATGAAGGTTCCTTTAGTAATTGGAAATTAGGAGTTGAGTACTACCTTTCAATCAAACTTCTTTATAGGTAATCTCACCAATCTGGAAAGAATTTTATTGAAATCTATTTGTCTCTTTATAAACTCTATTTTAGAAGAAAATTACTCTACGGATTTTATGCCCTTGTCACATTATTGGATGATGGAGGCATGCTGAAGAATTCGCTGGTTTCAAGTTGTCAACAACTATTTATTACTTTTTCTGTGCCGGATATTGTGCTAAGAACTGGGAGTACGAATACAAGCAGAAAGAAAGTTAGTTACTGCTCCCAAAGAGCTTCAATTCTAACGAAGTGGGGAGAAGAAGGTATGCTTGAAGCCTGGTGAGTTGAGAGTTAAGAAGAGATGAGCTCTGCTGTGAATTTCTTTTGTTGGTTCCGTCAGTGGTTATGGAATGCAGTAAAGTGTGGTACATTGCCCTCATGGGAGATCAATACAGAAGAAATTCTAAACTTTTTGACCTATTTTCTTTGATTAATTTAAATAATCATATTCCTGAGAGGGGAAACAAGAAAAGAGAGAAAGTTTGAAATAATAGTGGATATGTATACATCTTGTGTCTCTTGCCTCCTCCTACAAGGAATGTAATTTCCTTGAGGGCAGGGATTTTTGTTTTTGTGTTTCGTATTTTCATTACTCACTGTAGTACTTTATGATTAGTAAGTGTTTAATAAATGGCTGATAATAAGTCAAAGAGGAGAAGGCTTGAAACTTTATTAAGCTGGAGAAAGAAAAGATTCCCAGAATGTAAGGTGCTTTTTGAGTTTCAAGGTGTGGTCAAAGAGGCTCAGTGTGTTGTGTAAGTATAGCTTCTTGATTGCTGATAAAAGTTTGGAATGGCATGTTATATTATTGTATGCTTATGGGCCTGGCCCATTGGCAATTAATACATTCTTCATTGTCTGCCAGTATCCACAAAAATCTTTTAATTTCAGTCTTGTTCCCTCAGTCCCACTAGGGGTGTAACATAATTGGATTCAAGAAGAGGTCAAGTAAAGTCTTTGAATGGATGGCTTTCATGACTCAGAAATAAATGCTCTGACTCAGAAGAAATTGTAGCACATTCTCATGTTAAGTTTTTCCAATAAGAGGCATTGGGTAATACCAAATAAAGTTTTACAATCACTCTGGTCTCTGTCTTGGGCCCACAGATCTTCCCATCAGTCGTCAGCTGTCTAGCGAAGAATCTTTCAGTATAGGGAAAATCAGTGAGGTGTAGCAAATTGACTGTTGCCATTGACTTTGAGAATAAAAAAGAAAAAGTTACATTTGAGATTAATAGAATCTTGGATCAGGCCATCTTAGCTCCTGGAATTTGCTTAGTTTCTTGATTTCCCAAATATTAAAGTTTTAATATTATTAAGTAAACTTCCGGTCAACTTTCATTTTCCTCTGCAAAGTTCCCAGAGGTCTTTACAATTGGTTGACAGGGCTCATTCGCCCACTATGAATGCACAGCCACCTCTGAGTCAGACCCTACCAGCTGGTTAGTATTGCAAAGAAGATTAGAATGGGAATCTGTTCTCTCAGTTGGTACAGAAATGTTGGAGTATTGTACAGTACTTGTTCTGCCACAGTACTTGTGTGGGACTCAATCATTTTTAGTAGAAAATCCCTACTGTAGGAAATTTCAACCCTAACTTCAGAAACCCTAAATTAGTAAGAGTTTCATAGATATACCTTCAAACAGCAAATTTTTGAGACTTAAAATTCTTCATTGCTGATGGGTGGGTGACTTTTCTTCCCTTTTTTCAATTTGATCAGAAAAAAGTTTCTTAAATGCCCATTATAAAAGGAAGAGGAGATACCAAAATGAAATAAGTCATAATCCTTGCTCACAAAAAGCTCATAATACCATATGTAGGAAAGAGTAAACATATACATGAGCAAAAATGAAAATAGAATAAGATGAATGAATAAAAGCAGGTACTGCGCTGGTCATTGAGGATACATTTAAAACAATGATTGGTATAGTCTCTACCATTAAGTTACTTTTATACTAATTAAGGGGAGACACATATGGAGTAGCCATGGATGGAAATTTTGGTCTGGGAGTAATGTAAATTGTGAATGGACTATGGGACAGTCAATTATCTCTTCAGTTCCAGTAGTGATGATTATATTGATTCAATTGCTATTCTCAGGAAAGAAGGGTAAAAGAGGGAATTAGGAGTGATAAGGTAAATAACAAGGGGCATAGTAGACCCTAGTTTTTTCATAACTGGCAAATGGGATGTGATAAGTTCCAAGGAGGAGTCTACACAAGTGCTAAAGAGATTTGAGATGAGAGACCACTTCTGATGGTGGCAACGAGGGACTGTAGAAGTATATGGAGAAAATAAAGAAGGAAGGCTTCATGAAGGACAGGGTACTGAGCCAGAACTTAAAGAAAGGGAGATATTTCAATTGGTAGAAATAAAAAGTTGAGAACACTGAGGGGAATCAATACCAAAGAAGTCTGTTGGAAGAATGATGTGAACAAAATCATGCCAAAATAAGAGGATGGAACAATATCTAAGAAAGGAGATCAGAGATCTCAGGAGTTAGCAGAATTTTAGAGTGTATAAGGATGAGTACTGTGAAATAAGTCTCAGAAGGGCAGTGAGAATTTACTTATAGAGGACCTTACTAGGCTAATCTTAGACTTGGTTGACTTAGCAATGAAGGGCCAATAAAGATTTTTGACAAGAGGAGTGACATTATTGGAATGTTAAAACTTTAGAAATGTTGTAAAGGATGCATTTTGGTGATGGTGATTGTGAGAGGCTGGAGGAAGAAAGATCTGTTTGAGGTTGTTGTAACAGTTTAGTCTGCTCTGACAACTTTTCTCCATTCTTAATCTCAACTCTATAGCTAATCATTTCAATTTCACATTCTCAAATCCCTTATTCTTTTGTTATATTGCTGCTTATTCCTTGACAAATCCCAATAGTGGACTCTTCTATCACTCCCACCCTCCCAACCCATCTGCCTGCTCTGACCCTAATACTGCTGAATGGAGCTGAAGGAAGTCCTACTAGATGAACCACCAATTTGTCATGAAACCTCAACTGCATTTTCATTGTAGTGAGGCAATCCTTTTAGTCTTCCTTAATTGGTTCCTTAATTTCCCTTCTCATCATCACAAAATCTTTTGATATCACCACCTCTCTCCTTTATTTTGGACTCATAAAAAGACTTTATTCCAAATCTGACCTCTTTACATGGGACCTTGGTCCCCTTCCATTACATCCAGCAGATTTCCTTAATGATAGATACTATTATTTTACTGATATCTTCAAACATCTTTAGGCTCCACATATCCTTAAAAAACAGCTCCCGGGGGGCAGCTGGGTAGTTCAGTGGATTGAGAGTCAGGCCTAGAGACTGGAGGTCCTACGTTCAAATCCGGCCTCAGACACTTTCCAGCTGTGTGACCCTGGGAAAGTCACTTGACCCCCATTGCCCACCCTTACCACTCTTCCACCTATGAGCCAATACACAGAAGTTAAGAGTTTTAAAAAAAAACAGCCCCCAGTTTTAAGTAATTTCCTACCATCACCTCAAGCTTTCATCTGATCTCTCTCTTCCATCTCTTATCAAATACCTAGATAAAGCTTTCTACATTTATGGCTTCCACTTCCTTTTTTCTCTTTCCTTAACCTATTGCAGTCTATCTCCTGTTATCACTTCTTAACTGAAATGACTCTCCCAAAAGTGACCTATAATCTTTTTCATATAAAAGAAAAACTCTTGTCTTCTGTCTTAGAATCAATACTAAATATTAGTTCCAAGGAAGAATAGTGATAAGAGGTAGGCAACTGTGGTTAAGTTATTTGCCTGGGGTCACACAGGTAGGAAATATCTACGGTCAAATTTGAACCCATGATCTCCTGTCTTTAGGTCTGGCTCTTTATATAACTCCTGAGAAACCTAGTTGTCTCGCCATAATTTCCTGATCAAACTGAACATTTTCTAAAAAAGAACTTATTGTATATGTCCTCATTTCTTTCCCCTATTCCTTTATTCAAATTCTTTTTGTTAAGGGCATTTATCATTCTTCCAGTATGCCAGGTTTCTAATCTCAGCATTATCCCTAAATCCTTACTTTCTCTCACCCTACATGATTAATCTGCTGCCAAGTCTTGCTATTTCAAGTTCTACAACTTCTCTTGTGTCCAACCTATTCTCCTAACTCCCATAGCCATCACCTTAGTTCAAACTCTTATTACATCTCATTTCAGTTATTGCAATGGCCTCCTAATTGGTCTCCCCATTAAGGAGATCAAGTCTCTCCTTCCTCTAGTTAGTCCTCCACAAAAGTATATAGTGATTTCCCTTAAGTCTAGCTCTGATCATGTCCTCCACTGACCTCAGATGGGTGACTTCTAATTGCTTCTAAGATAAAATATAAACTCCTCTGACTTTTAAAGCCCTTCGCAATCCAACCCCAATGTGTATTTTCAGCTTCAGTATATATTACTTCACTTCCTGCATCCTACAGGCTAACAAAACTGGCTTTTCTCTCATCAACACCTTGCTCTTCATCTCTGCACTTTTTTGCTCTGGCTGTCTCTCATGCCTGTATTGTACTCCTTTCTCAACAGGTGAAAGCAAGGAAATGAAAGCAGGGAAAACTAGACTAACATTATTGTTGGTGAAAAAGCTCACTGATATCACAGAGTGCTCAGATTGTACATTTAAATACTAATGAACCAAACTGCCAACAGACTGAAAAGATTCCAAACCAGAACACCACAGCTCTATTTCCAACAGGTGAACACTGCATCATAGATGGGAGGTCATGCAGTCCTTTTGGATCTGAAATGGGAGAACAAGGTGCCACATTAAGCAGTTCTGCTGGATGGGCAGCTTGGAGATGAAAACAGCTGGGGGGAAAAGGACCCTAAGTTGGGTGAATGGTTTCCAAATTTCTATCATAATGATGAGGAGGCTAAGCAGAAAGAAGCCTTTACAACTACTGCACACTCTCTTGATAGCCTACTTCCGAGTATGTCAAAGTCAATTTGGGGCAATGCTGCAGATAGCTACAATTTATAGTGGGATGACCTAACTGCTTATCCAGTCTAGGACTTAAGGGGCCAAATGTTGCTGTTTTATAGCTACCACTGTTGTTGTTGTTTTAAATAAGCAATCTGAGTAAGTGAAAAGAAAGATTCTCTCCATAACTCCAGATGGGAGCTGCCCACTTGCCCTTTTCTCTTCAGATTTCCTGTATCTTTCCCTCATCACGTTCATTCAGTTTTTAAAACAGTAATTGATGGGTATCAAGAGCCTGATGGTTATGAAAATGGTACTCCAGGGCATAGACTGAGCATCTATTTATCAGTATCTGCATGAATTACAAGGTTCTCAGCACTATTTGTGGCTGGTTTTGGGCGTATTTGTGTGAGCAATGTTGGAGAAGAATGAGAAGTTATGATCTTTGTCTCTGAGGACTTTGTAAGCTAATAGAAGCAAGATGGAGTACATTACTAATGCTTTAAAAGAGGCCATTTTAAAGCTTTGTTAATGCTTTAAAAGAGGCAGTTTTCATATTTTTCCTAAACACTCTTTGCAGATGCATATCCAAAATATTAATTAGTTGTCAGATCAGGAGAACAGGCATTTAGCAAGTGCCTGTTACAAGCAAAGCAGGGTGCTAGCTACTGTTGGGGATACAAAGAAGAATAACATATTTCACCAGTTCTCCAGGAGTGCACAGTCTAATGGGAGGGGCAGAATTAACTCAGAAAAGATGGGAGGTAATGAAGGGCTAAAATTCATTTTAATAGTAAAATCTCCATAAGATAACTAATTTTTTTTGTATATGTAAAAAATATCTTTTTTTTCAACTTAACAAGCATTTATTTTTCCTTCCTTCCATCCCATCACCAAATTGAGCAAATAGAAGAAAACTCTTGTGACAAATATGCAATTCCTTCTCCCCTCACAGATTTCTCAATGATAATTTTATCACCTCTTTGTTGATAAGTGGGTAGCTTGCTTCATCGTTAGTTCTCTGAAATTGATGGTGGTCATTGTGTTTGAATCATAGATTTTTGAGATGCAAAGGACTTTAGAGGCCATATAGTTCAAATCTCATGCTTTTGCCAATGAGGAAAGCAAAGCTCAGAGATAAGTGATTAGCTGAAGTTCATACATGTACTAACTGAAGTGGGATTTGGACTTGTGTCTTCTGATTCTATTTCTAGTGCTTATTCTGTTTCATTGAAGAGAATATAGAGAAGATATTATAGAAAGTTAAGAAAGAGGGTATCAGCCTTGTCAATCTTATTCCCATACTGTCCAAATATTATTTTTTTGAGGAATCACTGTGAAGTATCTGGTCCCTTATGGAATATTCAATATTATCATTGCTATTAGCCCTGGGAGCCATGAAGGTTGCTAAAAGGGCAGCTTTCTATATTAATTGTGAACATTTTCCCTCTTCTTCCCATTTGACATTAGTTGCTTTTACCATTTTTAAAGTCAGAGATTATGGTATCTGTCCCAGATCAGGACAAGATTGCCATAGTCTGTTTCTGTGAGAGTAGAACTTTAGTATAAGTAGAGACTTTACTATAAGTATCCTATTTTTGTGGGTTGGGTATTGTAAGATTCCCAGGTGCTGGTAATTAGAAAAAAAAAATGAATCCTTCCATCTCCATTACTAGAAGAGAACCAAATGGGGTGGTGTGGTGATGGGAAATATGGAGAAATTAGCCATCCCAATAGGAAGAGAAAGGCATATAAGAATAGGTACAGAGGTAAGAATGAAATAAGCATATGTCAGGGATCATAAGGATCCTTCTTGGAAAATAGTAGGAGGTAAGATGGGTGACCCTTCTCAAACTCTATAATCTAGACAAACCAATCCTTCTACTATTCCTCACACCCAACACTCCAGAATTTTATATTGACTTTCTTTCATGTCTGGACTGTCCTCACTCTTTACCTCCATCCTTTAGAATCCCTTGTTTCTTTCAAAATTCAGTTTAAGGGCCATTTTCTGCCCTTCTCTCCTCCTCAATTCCCCTCCCCTAGGGACTACTGTCCCAACTCCTCTCTTCCACTATCTTGTATTTACTTATTTCATATATACTTTTAGATTTATATCTTTTTGTATATACTCATAAATTATCTCTGTCAGAAGCTCATAGGCCAACCCCATCATTTTACAGATGAGGAAATTGAGGACCATGGAAGTTAAATGATTTCCCTAGGGTCACACAGGTAGTAAAAAACAGTGGTGGTATTCCAACTTGGGTCTCCTGATTCTCTTTCCACTGTACCACTAAAGCTCTTCTAACATTTTTGACTTTTTATATCCCCTGACTCCAGGCATAGTGTCTGGCACATGGGCATTAAATAAATGCTTGCTGATTTTCTTAAATGGGAGTAGTTTATGAAAACCATTAGACACCAAAATGAGGACGATTTGATCTAACAAGCAATAAAAAGGCATGGATGATTCTAAATAGAAGTATGGACTTGGTGTCATCAGGGTTTTAGAAAAATTAAACTGATACTGGTATGCAAGATGAATTGATGTAAGAAAGATTAGAGGCAGTCTTCTTAAGTACTGTAATAGGAATTCTGGAAATATGACTTTTTACCCTAAAAGCTAACTTTGTTTGGAAAGATATTAAGTTCATTAATGAGTTTTGTTAATCAGGATAGTCAGTAATTTCAATATGAATGGAGGACATGCTTTAAATTTCAAGCTCTTTGCATTAGTGTTTAATAGATGGCTTTAAACTCAAATTTAAGTGCTGTTTAAATCTTGCATAGAATGCTTTTATGAGGATAGTCAACATTCTGCTTCCTGCTTCAGATAGTTTGCCTTGCTGAGGAACAAGGAGAAACAGGAAATATGGCATAAGACCAGGTCGTCCTAGAAAACCATATTTTTTCAAATCTGTTATAAGGTTATTTCTTGATTTAAAAAAAAATCTTAACTTCTGTCTTGGTATCAAGTCTAAAACAGAAAGAGTGGCAAGGCTTAGCCAATTGAGGTTAAGTGAATTGTCCAGGAACACACAGCTAGGAAGTTCAAAGGCCAGATTTGAACCCAGGTCCTCCTGCCTTCCGTGCCCTCTATTCATCGTGCTCCATAACTGCTCCTATTTCTTGATTTTCAATCAAAATCCATGTTTGGGTAGGATCATAGAACTAAAACTAGATGATATGTTAGAAGCTATCTAGAGTCCAATCCTCTCCTCTTGAAATTAGGAAACTGAGGCCTAGAGTGGTATGGTCAGTCCCACACTCAAGATTACATAGTGTAGGTGGCAGAATATTATAATAATAATATCAAGCATTTATAAAGTATGCTAAGTTTTATAAACATTTTTAAGATATTTTATTTGATGTTCTCCACATCAGTGAGAGGTAGATGCTATTATTATTCTCATTTTATAGTTGAGGAAACTAAGGGCATATAGGCTAAGTGACTTCTTGGTGTCACTCAGCCAGTTTATAACAGAGCTGGTTTTTCTGGTCTAGAGGTTTTTCTCTATCTGTTATGCCATGCTGCCTTATCCATCTATATCTCTAGGGACATCTATATATTATGCCTTTGGAACTTGAGGGAAGGGTACTGCAGATATTATTATCCCACTTTACAGATGTAAAACAGAGTCTGAGAAGGTGTTACCTGTTGTTGATTACACAGGCTTATCTGGAAGCAGGATCTGAATCTGAGTCTTTATTGCTTTCAAGCCTAGAGTTTGAAAGCAACCTTCAACCTCAAATTCTGAGCTTTTAAATATGTTTTCTCATGCTGCCTGTTTTCATAGCAGTTTTTAAATAAGCCAATTAAAAATATTAGTGGTGACACTTTAGAAGTTTATGAAGCCTTCTATGATCTTATGAAAATGAAAACATGGTTCTAGCAGCCTTTTCCTTCTTCCTCTAAGAACCTTGCTTTTAGGGATTTGTTTATGCTATATTCTCTCCTGTTTCTCTAGATCACAACGAAAATAGTTTCTTGACATGAATTTTCCTTTAAATTAACTTAGATTTCAAACAGGGAGAGAGCCACTGAGAAGAGATCCTCACACAAAACTGGTTCATCTGAGAGCCTGAGAATCTGGATCGAAACCCATTGCTGTTTTGCCACTGATAAAACACTTGAATTTCATCTTTGTTGACATGAACCATTAAATGAGGTTTAGACCTCAGCCAGCTGTTAGTGGTTTGCTGCTGAAATAATCTGAGCAGCAAACAATTTCTAGATGAAACCCTGCTTACCTCTTGATGCTCCCTAAAAGAGATAGATTCTTGGCACCCAGATGTGAAACACCAGAAGTGTCAACTTTCTTTTGGAATAGTTTTTCCTCCAGGAAGTACATGTAACATCTAAATAATGAATGGCAAGACTAGAGCAGTACCAATTAGATGGCACAGTTAGTTATCTATTGCCTTACCCAGGTTATTTGTAAGCATAGTGGCTACGTATATTTTTAGAAGCAGTAATTGGAGTTACCACCAGGACAATAGGAGGGCTTGGTGGACTAGAGGTTGTAAGATGTGAAGTCAAGTTTGGGAAAACTGAGATAAACCTGGAAGTCTAGGAAAGAAAAGTATTAAAACAGCCTGGATCTGAGGCATTGATCAAAAGCTGGTGATTAAGGTAGAGAGTATCTGCAGTCAGGTGATTAGCATGAAGTGGGGGCAATTTCAGATATTGAACATCTGGTTAAGGTTGTGGCTCAGAACCAGGTAATCAGGCTACATTCATAGTCAAGGGGAGAGAGTGGGTTAGTATCTGGACCAGACATGCAAGAAAATGGAGGTCACAGATAATGGAGAGAAGAGAAATTAGGTAGTCTAAAACCTGGTGTATATGGTCAGAAACTAAAGGAATAGATTTAAGGCACTGGCATCAAGGAGAACCTTGAACTCAAGCTACCTTCAACCTCAAATTCTGAGCTTTTAAATATGTTTTCTATTTAAGGATTTTAAAAGTATTCAATGTCTTGAGTGGATGAAAATATGATGGGTCTCCCTTTGCTGATAAGTTTAATAGGTAGGAGATAAGCAGAGTAGTTAATAGGCATTTGTGTGACTTGGGGAAAGCTTGATTGTTGCTTTTTATCCTTTTATGAAATTTTATCTTTTAATGTTAGTGTCTGTGTAGAAACCATGTTGTGGAATAAAAGAACCAATCATTGGACAAAGGAGCAAGTTAGAGACTGAATGTCTAAGGGACATAATTTGTCTCTGGTGTGAGAAGAATAATTCACAACCATAAAGCAGAGAGGGACAGGGCACACAGGCTTAATCTTTGAGAGATTAACAGTAGTTAGTACTCAGGGAGGAATAGGATTGTGTTAAATTTAATAATTTACACTTTACTATTAAATACCAGTCAGGAATAGGGAAAACAGAGAAAAAAAGCCATGGAAAATCCTGGGACAGTCTCTCTCTCTCTCTCTCTCTCTCTCTCTCTCTCTCTCTCTCTCTCTCTCTCTCTCTTTCTCTTTCTCTTTCTCTTTCTCCTTCTATATATTTATCCATCTATCCATCTAACTGGCTGTTTAGGGACTGAACCTATAATTACTTTGTTGTAGGTGGCTCTCCAGATGTGAACATTCTTGTTAGGAAAGTCATTTGGCACTGTCTGTGGAATTTGTCATTTTAGGAAGTTACTGTTAATTTGTCCAGGGTCACAAAGTCAGTATGTTATAGGTGGGAGGTGAATCGAAGACTTCCTGCTTCTCAGACAAGATGTCTATTTACTACAAGTTGAGTTCTCTATAATCTGTGGTACCCTGCCTCTATTCTATAACTAACTCTATGACTTTTTTTGTCTTTTTTATCACAGTATTCTAGATATGCCTTGGTTCAAATCTTACTTTTGTCACTATTAGTGTGACCTTGGATGAATCATTTAAAATCCCTGGATTTTATAGTTGTCTTATATGTAGACTGCAGGAATTGAATCAGATGTCCTCTGAAATCCCTTCCAATCCTAAATCTATGAACCTGTGAATGAACTGACAAATCCTAGTGAGAGGGAGTATGTTTGAATGGAAAGACAGCTCAGCTTAGGCTCAGAAATACTAGATCTGGGACAGCTAGGTGGCTCAGTGTATCTCAGAGAGCCAAGCCTGGAGATGGGAGGTCTTGGGTTCAAATCTGAAATTCAGCACTTCCTAGTGTTGTGATTCTGGGTAAGTTACTCAATGCCAATTGCCTATCCCTTACTACTCTTCTGCCTTGGAACCAATACTTAGAACTGATTCTAAAACAGTCTTATGAAATTGAGCCAAACATTTAACTGATCTAAGTCTCAACTTTTATAGCTCTATAATAGGGATAATTTGGGTAATACCTACCTCACAAAGTTGTTATGGAGTCAAAGAAATAAATGTATATGAAATACTTTATAACCACAAAATGTTCCATAAATATGTGATGCTACTATGATTCTTGCATAAACACATTCTAAAATGCTGTGTCTTGGGTGATGGTTCCTCTGCTACTCTTTCACTTTGAAAATCTTGAAAAATCATTTATGTGTGTGTGTGGAGGAGGAAAAAGGGCTCCACTATCCCAGATGCCAAGCCGGTCAACAGTCACCGAACAAGTATTTTATTGAGTACCCACAGGATACTGAATTTGGTGCTGGGAGAGTCTTACCTTCTTGACAAGCATGTAATATAGTAGTATATCATTATTCATGGTAAAGAGACCTAGAAAATCATCTTTCCTATTTGCATAACTTTTGAGTAAATTTACCGCCTTACTCTACAAACTTATCATTAGTTGACAAGAAAAGTCAATCTGACTTGGCAATGGAGTAAGATGGATCGACTGGTAGAATTATGGGCCCAGTCCTATGGTCTGGCTTTCTTCACTGAGGCATTTTATCTGAGTGGGGAATTGAGGATTTGAGCATTAGTCAGATATGTTAATTTAGAAGCAGAAAGCTCATTAAAATCTCAGCATAAGCATTTCTTTTTACCTGCAGTGACTCTGCTCCTTCAATTATGACACAATTAATATCCCAGAAATTTTGCATACCAAGCGATAAGAGAATTAGTCCAGCTGCAGTTCTTTTCTCTGGGTTATCCTGATTTTCATCTAATTTAAGTCTTAAAAAGGGATAAAGCCCTTGTAGGGTTATTAATGAATTTGGTATCTGGGGACTCCCAACTAACTGAGTTGTAAGTCGTATCCTGCATCTCAGGTTGACAATGGTCTTGGTTCTTTACATCATGTTCAAAGAAAAGTTTCTTTCTTTTTTCTTTTTTTCTGAAGTCACTCCAGGGGAAATTCAGTGGGAAGATGATGAAATCCATTGGAAAAAAGAGGCCCTTCTAGGCTCCAAAAAAGAGTGTATGGGTGTTTGTCTATATCAATCTGGCTACCATGTGCACAGAATACTTAACCTTTTCATTCCTTCTGTTCTTCAAAGAGTAGGATGCATTTATATTCTGTTTTTTCTATGAAGTAGGAAATAAATTGATGATTGAGAATTGGAGATTATTATAAAAAATTTAAAATTTTTTCCTTTAAATATTTTATTTTTATTTCTTGTTTTATTTTTTCTTAATTATATGTAAGTTTTTTAACATTCATTTAAAAATTTTTGAGTTCCAAATTCTCTCTCTCCTTCCTTTCCCTTCTCCTTGAGAAGGCAGGTAATTTGATGTAGATCATACATGTAAAGTGCTGAAAAATATTTCCATATTAGTCATGTTGTAAAAGAAAACACAGACAAAAAAAGAAATATAGAAAGAAAAAAGTATACTTTGATCTCTATTCAGATTCCATCAGTTCTTTTTTTTGGAGGTAGAGAGCATTTTTCCTCTTAAGTCTTTCAGAATTGTCTTAGATCATTATATTGATCTGAGTAACTAAATCTTCCACAATTAATCATCATACAATATTGTGGTTACTGTATATAATATCCTCCTGGTTCTGCTCTCTTCATTTTGTATCAGTTCCAATAAAGCTTCTCAGGTTTTTCTGAAACCATGCTGCTTGTCATTTCTTATAGCACTATAGTATTGCAGCATAATCTTATACCATAACTTGTTAAGCCATTTCTCAATTGATGGACATCCTCTAAATTTCCAATTCTTTGTCCACACAAAAAGAGCTGCTATAAATATTTTTGTACATATAAGTCCTTCTCTTTTTACTTTTATCTCCTTGGGATATAGATCTAGTAGTGGTATTGCTGGATCAAAGGGAAGGCAGTTTTATACTCCTCTTAGGCATATTTCGAATTGTTCTCCAGATTGGTTAGTTCCATTTACAACCTCGCCAACAATACATTGTTGTCCCAATTTTTCTACATCCCATTCTTTTCTGTCATGTTTAGCCAATTTAAAAGGTCTGAGGTGGTATCTCAGTGTTATTTTAATTAACATTACTCTAATTAATAGAGATTTAAAGCATTTTTATATTACTATAGAGAGCTTTGATTTCTTTACCTGAAAATAGGCTATTTGTATTCTTTTGGACATCTGTCAATTGGGGAAATGGATCTTACATTTATAAATTTGATTCAGTTCTCCATGTATTTGAAAAATGAGACATTTTTTCAAACATATTTACTCTAAAATTTCTCTACTAGTTTCCTGCTTTCCTCTACTCTTGGTTGCATTGGCTTTATTTGTTGTGCAAAATGTTTTTAATACATTGTGATCAAAATTATCCATTTAACATTCTGTAATGCTCTCTGTCTCTTGTTTGGACATAAATTCTTCCCCATTCCCAAGATCTGAGAAGCAAAATTTTTTAACCTCCTCTAATTTGCTTAAGGTGTCATGTTTTACATCTAAATCGTGTATCCATTTTGACTCCATTTTTGTATGCTTTATGAAATGTTGCTCTATACCTAGTTTGTTACTGACCTGCTTTCCAATTTTATCAGCAATTTTTGTCAAATAGTAATTTCTTGTCCTAAAAGCTTAGATTTTCAGGTTTATGAAATACTAGATTACTATAATCATTTACTACTATACTTCCTTATTTTATTTTGATCAATCACTATATTTGTTATATAATACCAGATTGTTTTGAGGGTTAATTACTGCTTTGTACTAGTGTTGCTAGGCCATCTTTCTTCACATTTTTTCTAGTTCTATAAAATAAAATTTTGATAGTTTGATTGATATGGTATTGGATAAGTAAAGTAACTTGGTAGAATTGTCATTTTTATTATTTTGGCTTGGTCTACTTACGAGAATTGATATTTCTCCAACTGTTTATAAGATCTGAATTTATTTGTGTGAAAAGTTTTGTAACTGTGTTCATATAGTTGCTTAATTTGTCTTGGCAGGTAGACTCTCAAGTATTTTGCAATGTTTCCAGTCATTTTAAATGGAATTTCTTTTTCTATCTTTTCTTGCTGGACTTTGTGGGTAGTATAGAGAGATGCTGATGACATGGGTTTTTCTTGCAACTTAGCTAAAGTCGTTAATTGATTCAATTATTTTTTTAGTTGATTCTCTAGGATTCTCTAAGTATACCATCATATCATCTGCAAAGAGTGATAACTGTTTCCTCATAGTCTATTCTAATTCCATTAATTTCTTTTTTCTTTTATCGCTATAGCTAGCATTTCTAGTATAATATTGAATATTAGTAATTATAATGGGCATCCTTGCTTCATCCCTGATCTTATTCAGAAGACTTCTAGCTTATATTCATTACAGATAATGCTTGTTGATGTTTTTAATAGATACTTACCATTTTAAGGAAAACTGCATTTATTCTTGTGTATTCTGGTTATTTTTTAATAGGAATGAGTGTTGTATTTTGTCAAAAGCTTTTTCTGCATCTGTTAAGATAATCATATGATTTTTTGTTTTATTATTGAGCTAATCCATTAAACTGATAGTTTTCCTAATATTAAACCAGCCCTACATTCTTTGTATAAATCCCACCTGGTCTTAATCTATAATATTTATTTTTAGATTTATCTAAGTCTGAGAGGGATAAATCAAGATTCTCAACTAGTATAGTTTTACTATTTTATTTCCTTAACATATTTAAGTTTTCACTTCAAGAATTTGGATGTTATGCCATTTGATGCATATATATGCATATATATTCAGTATTGATATTAATTTTCTATAGTACCCTTTAGCAAATAGTTTCTTTAATCACCTCTTTTATTTAGATTTAGTTCTGCTTTTGTTTTGTCTAAAACCATTATTGCTACTCCAGTCTTTTTTGCTTCATCTGAAGCATAATAGATTCTGCTTTAGCTGTATATTTTAACTCTTATGTGTGTCTGTATGTTTCAAGTATATCTCTTATAAACAAAATATTGTTGGATCCATGTTTTTAATTCATTATGCTTTTTGTTTTCTATTTTATGAGTGAGTCCACATCATTCACATTCATAGTTATAATTATTAATTGTATTTCCCTCCTCTTCCCATTTATCCTTTTTCTCTCTTTTTTTATCTTTTCCCTCCTCATAAATCTATTTTGCTCTTGATCATTGTCTCTCTTAATCCACTGACCCTTTTGTCCTCCTTTCCACTTACCAAATTCTGATTTTTAAAGAATTATTTTCTTCAGTGAGCATTTGTACCTCTTTTTCCATTTTGTCAATTATACTTTTTAAAAAGTTCTTTTCTCAATTAATTTTTTACTTCTTTTTCCATTTGGTCAATTATGTTTCTTAAAAAGTTCTTCTCCTCAATGAATTTTTGTGCCTCTTTTACCAATTTGTCATTTCTGTTTTTAAGATGTTATTTTCTTCTCTCTTTTTGTGCCTTTTTAACCCAGATGTTGAATCTTTTTTTCATATTTCTCTTGCCTCACTTGCATTTCTCTTGCGAATTTCCCACTATCCCTTTTATTTCATTTTGAAAATCCTTTTTAAGCTCTTCCAGGAACTCTTGTTGAGCTCCTATACAATTCACATTTTTCTTTGAGACTTTGATTGTAGCTGTTTTGACATCATTGTCTTTTTCTGAATTTGTGTCTTGATCTTATCACCATAGAAACTCTTTATTGTTAGTTTTATTTTGTTGTTGTTGTTTACTCATTTTCTAGTCTATTTCTTGGATTCTAACTATTTGTTAAAGTTAGCCTCTGTTCTTTAAGCGGAGGGGACACTATTCTAGCTTTAAGGGTTTTTTGTGTGACTGCTTTAAGAGCTAGCTCTGGGGATTTGTAAGTTTTTAATACTTCCAAGGTGTCATTTCTAAGGAGGAGTGTGATCACTCTCCAGGCTGTACTCCAATATTCACTCAGGAAGGGACTTTGTTTTCCTAGAGCCACTAGTATACTCCTCTTGGCTCCATGACTATGACCATGTTGCCTGCTATCTTGAAGTCACAAGTACTTAATACTCTTTTCTTCCTTGGAACTGAGACCAGGTTCTTTACTCTCTTGAAAGTGACTGCAAGTATTATTCACCCTGAAAATGTGACTGGGCTCCTGCTCCTTTATAATAGGAAGTGCTATTGCTCCTTTTGACACTTGAGCTATGACTCTGGCCCCTGTTCTCCTGAAGCTGCTAGTGGTAGTGTTACTTTCTGCCTTGGAACTGAAACTAGGGCCCTTGTTCCCTTGAGAGTGACCACAAGAGGTCCCCTCTTCCTTGTGACTGTGTCCAGGGCCCATGCTCCCTTGCAGCTATTCCTCTTCATCTTTGTATTGTGACCTGAAATTGCATCTAGGCAATGTAACAAGAGTCCTAAATGTAGTACCAGCAAAGTAATCTCTTTCTGATCAGTTGTTCAATCCCCTTCTCTTTTATGGGCTGAGAGAACCTGCTGCTCATGTTGTTGCTATTGTTATAGTCCCCTCCAAGAACTGCTACTTCCTTGCCAGAACACAGTTAATGTTGCACTCTGAGTCTGACCACTAATTTCATGTGATAGACCTTTCATGCTGATTTCCTGAATTGTCTTGAGTTGGAAAACTGTTTCAACCTGACCTTTCATTGGATCTGCTGCTCTATAATTTGATTTGAGGTTGTATTTTAAAGTTGTTTGGAGGGGAAGTTGAGAAAGCTCAGATGAGTTCCTACCTCTACTCCATCATTTTGGTTCCACCTCTTTAAACATATTTTTGGGAGGAAAAAAATCTCTTTTTTAATCCTTTTTAAAACTTTTAAACCCTTCTGTATTTTCCAAGGCTTTCTCTTTTTTTTCTTGCATCTGTATAATTGCCAAGTGTAGACTTAAAAGGTAACTGGAGAATTTGAATAAGATGATTGAAGGCCACCTAGATGATGCAGCATTCGTCTCAGAGTTACAAAGACATGAATTTAAATTCTTTGTCAGAAGCTTACTGACTGTATGACCCTGGGAAAGTCACTTAAGCTTTCTATGCTTCAGTTTCCTCATATGTAAATGAAACCATTCATTGATCTCCTAAGATCCCTTCTAGTTCTTTCTCTGTTTTCTACTTCACACATTTAAAACCTCAAAAGTTAACACAACACTTCTTTTCATAGTTAAGATTATCTATTAAAAAAAGAATATGATATCAGAAATGGTGAAATATTGGATTCCAGTATTAGTTTAATAATTCAATGTTGATTTTAATAGGGTTGTTATGGGGACCAGTTGAGATAAAGAATAAGAAAATATTTTGAACAAAATTTACAAGTTTCAAATACTAGATTTGGAGTCAAAATCCTGGTTTAATTCCTGGCTTTGCCATTTATTACTTATATCACCTTTATGATTTTTTGGCAATTTAGTTTCCTGGATGCGTCAGTTTTCTTATGTCTAAAAGTGAGAGGGTTGGAATTAGTGGCCTCAAAGACTCATTTTAAATCTAAATCTATGAGCCTACCTGTATCTGCATGCCCTTGGATCTTGGGTAAGTCATTTAGCTTCCTTGGGAAATGAGAGGATTGGACTTGATGACCTTTATGGCCACTTCTAGCTCTAAATCTATGATTTTATGCATAGTAGATGGGAGGCACTGCCAATGATTTCTAGAAAGAAAATAAGTATTGGTCATGAATTGGTTCTGGATTTTTCTTCTTGTCACTTTCTGTTTTGGAGAAGATCCCAGAGAGATTACAAATTTACTTATGATCACTTGACATAAAAGTGGATATAGGCTTCTCATGGATAGATTCTCCCTCCCCCTAACCCAAACAACTATTGTCTGGTGTATGGTAATGATTTGGAGGCATGATGGTGACTGACATTAGAGAGAGATAACAAAGAAGTAAGTGAGCCTTTTATTGGTTTGTTTTTCTCATTCAAAAATATAAGCATTTGAAGCCCTTTTCAGTAGCTGACATTCAATTCTACCTTTTAGGTCTCTTCTCAAAAAAAAAAATCAAACACTCCAAGCAGCTATTTTCCAGTTTAGGGTTGTTGTTTCCCTGCTGTCACCACCCACCTCTTGCTTATGCCTCTAATTTATTTTTGTCCTCATTTCAAACCTGATCTCAAACACTGGCCATGATGAGTTCTGAATATCCTGAGTAGGAAAAGCTATACAGGATAGCTCTTACCTCTGTAAAGAGAGCAAACACTATCTATGTATGCCCAACTGTATGCATTCTGCATGCATGTGTGCTTATATACACAGATAAAGACACGTATAACATTTATGTCCGTAGCTTAATATTTTCAAGATGAACAAAACATTATTCTACATTCAGTCTTTTGGTCTCCAAGGGGACTGAAGATTAATAAATCTTATGTTCATATGATGCATTAGGTGGGCACATGAATCAGTGGGAGAAAAAGAAAACACTGCCCATAAATTATAGGATATTTGTATAGTCTAGTATTTTTGGCAGGGAAGTGATTAGCCAGAAGAGGATTACATACTTGCAGAACTGGGCAGAATTAGGTTTCCAAAACCTGTAACGTTAGTTCAGTCCATGTTCCTTTTTGGTGCAAGGAACCTTAAGACCAAGAAGGAGACACAGAACATGGAATAAAGAACAATTTGGAGAATGGGTAATGATTGAGTACTGGATGTCAGTTACTCCTTTAGATCTTTTCTTTCTAAAAAGAAATTAAGTTTTAATGGATGGTAAAAGAAGATGGGTCTGCCCCAGCTCAGAACCTTGTCTTGAAAAAGGCTATTGGTAAAACCAATGCTCATACTTAACTCTGCAGAATGAGACAGCTAAGGAAGATTATAAAATTTCTATCAGTGAATTTAATAATGAAGTAAGATTTACATTGAATGACATTTTATATAGCATTTTAATGGTTGCAAAACAGTCTACATTATCTCATTTGAACTTCACAATGATGCTGTGAGGCAAGTTTTCAGGCATTATCATTCCTATTTTCCAGATGAGGAAACTGAGTCTCATGTTTGTTAAATAACTTGCTTATAGTTCCAGAACTAGTAAGCCTCAAAAGCAGGATTTGAATGTAGGGTGTCCTTGCTTCAAGCTCTGAATGTCAGTGTCACTCTATTATGCTACACTCTAATTCACAGGTTGGTTGACTACCTTTTGAGCAGAGGTATCAGTTTTAATTGTTTCTTAATATACAAGGGACTTCAGGACAGCTAGGTGGCTCAGTGGCTTGAGAACTGAAGATTAGAGAGGAGAGGAAGGGAATGTTGTGGGAAGTAGAGGAGATGGGAGAAGATGAAGTAAGGATAAAAATAAAGGATTTGACCTTTGTGAGAAAATCTAGCTCATTTTCTGGGACTGGAGCAAAGGAGGAGAGAATGGGAATGATCTTAAGACATTTTGAGATGAAAGATAATTACAAATAGCTTTACCTCAAAAAATATCAAATGAGGTCTGCTTAGAGAGAGGAATGAGAAAGTAGTGTTGAGGGGTTCTATAAAATGATAACATTCTGCAGTTGAAGTGAAATGAAGGTTGGGACATGGAAGCTTTAGAGGTTTCTCAACTGAGAGGTTAGGATGTTTGAGATAATGTCTACACTGATGTCAATAAAATGTAAGAACAAGGCCTGGGGTTGAGAGGAAGACTGAGTCAGTTACTGAACTGATTAAAGAAGGGGAGAGAATAGATGGAGGTAAACTTCTCCCTTCCTCATACCTGGATCTGGGTTGGGCAATATATCTTGATGGAATGAGCATCAAAGGAGGAACTGCTATGATCAAAGACAGGAGAGGGTCTAGAAGTGAAAATCAAAAGCAAGGAAGACTTCTACTTTTCTCCCTCATTATTAGATCCCTAATCCCTAACTAAGATCCCTAAAGGAATTTTTCTTAAGAAAAAGAGGTAAAAAGCTTCAATTAGTCAGCAAACATTTGTTAAGGACCTACTATGTATCTCACCTTGGGAATAGAGAGACAGATATGAAATAATTTTTGTCTCCAAGGGGCTTACATTCTATTGAAGCATTAGACGAATAGCAGTCTTAGACAAAGTGGTTGAGACTATTGACATTCACCTTGTCTTTCAACATCCGCACTAGTGTCTGTTTATTGGGATTCTCATAGTTCACCTCCTTATCCTTGGGAAAACATGGTTACAGAAATACTAGTTGCTTGTCTCAATGAAATACAAACAATGAAAGATAATCCCTGGGTGTCCTATGTGGTCGAGAGGCATTGGAGTACTTTGTTATCATGATGCAGAAGAATGTTAGCATTTGGACCATACCAAGCACTCACAGTTGCTGAAGTCCTTCCTTATTTTGGGAATAGTTAATTACCTCAGGGAAGGCCAAATTTGTAAGTTTATATTTCTTGGAGAAGCAGTCTTCATGGTGTCATCTCCCACTTCTCCATCCCTGAATCTTTTTCTTCTCCTTTCTGAAATCATTTACTTTCCCATCATTGTACCTTGATTCATGTTATTCCTTGTATCTGGAATGCCATCTCTACCAGCTGAAATCCTACTCAGCTCTCAAGATTCAGTTTAAAGATTTCAATGAAAGCTTTCTACTTTCTCTCTCATCCTGAGTTATATGGTCTCTCCATATTTGAAATTTCAAAATATTTTGTTGGTACTCATTTTATATATTTCATACATTGTACTATATTTTACTTATGTATTAATGTTTTTTCTCCTTTTCTAGACTGTATGTTCTGAAGATTAGAATTGTACTTCATTTATATTGGAATCTTCCCTCATGTTTAGTTTGGAGCATTACACATAGTACTCTCAATAAATATTTACTGAACTAGATGAAAAGAATGGAGTTGAAAGTTGGAATGTGGGTTGAGGAGATATCCATGTGATAAAGATGTGGTGCTGGTGAAAAAATGAGAGAGACAAAGGGGAAAAGAACCACACAAGTGTGTATTTTGGTTTCTCCCAAAATTAATTTTAGAAGATTAATTGGGAAAGTTTTTCATTTCTGTGGGTTTTTTTGGGGTGGTGGGCAAATAAAATCCAAGAAGCCATTGTTTATTTGATTAAGGATAGACTTGTAGTCCTTTAGAATTTAGAAAGTGTCTTCCATAAATTATTTCATTTGAGCCTCACATTAGCCCTGGGAGCTAGGTCTTAAAAGCTTTTTTTTTATCCCTATTTCACAATTAGGGAAAGCAAGGTTCAAAGTGAATTTGCTTAAGGGTCACATAGCTAGTATCTGAGCCAAGTCTGGCACTCTAATCATTATGTTACATTGCCTCTCTATAAAAAGAAGGATGCTCAAAATATTAAATGATTATTCCTAAAAAAATAGAAGCCAGCTCAGTTACAGCTAGTTACAGCCAAATACAGCACAATACAAATGTTCCTCTGAAATCCAGTTTGTTAGCTCACCAGGGGCTTGACCCTGTATTCTTGGTCCAAGGAAAATTTTTCTTTTGGCCTCTGTGGGAACTGGGCTTATGGCAAGAGAAGTGTTAGACCATGCTGTGGGCAATCTAGAATCAGCAATGGCTCTGTTTAGAGTCCAAGTTTGCCTGCACACCTGCAGCTTGACAGAGCACCTGTTCTGATCTAGGCTGAGCTTTTCCCAAGTTGCTTCTATGCAAATCAGAGCGTAGGTGGGGATGGGGGTGTGTGGAGAAGCATCACGGGACAATTCTGATGATTACAAAGAAACGGTCTTGGTCCAGTGTGGGGGTTGGGTGCTGAGGATACCCAGCATTTTCTTACTAATTTTAAGGAATGTGGATTCCTGTTGAGCTGGTTGCAGTAGGAACCAGAGAACCTTATTCATTCATTTTCTTATTTGTTTGTCCATTTATTCATTCATTGAACATTTTCCCATATTTGATGTGCACTGCTTCAGTCTTGCCCCTACTTAAACCCAGGCTCTGAATGATCAACTGGGACCAAATCCCCAGCACCCAGGGAGACAGATGTTTTTATCCGAGGAGGAACAATACGCATTGTTAAGTCCATTCTGACTGAGTCAGATGGCTACCAGGTGTGTTTTGTCAGTTTAGAACATATTCCTTACTGGGGAATAGAATTACAGAAAAAAAAGACTAAGAGAAAAATCAGGTTAGCTCATTTCAAATGGTAACCTTTCAAAATCTATAGCAATCACTTTGCTCGGAGGGTGTGCTCAGATAAGAGCTGATCAGAGCAAAGGACTCTGCAACTAGAGTATTGCTGGGCACTACCCTTCTTTTAAAACAGCTGTGATTACAGTGAGAGGGGGGTATAGTGGATAGGCAGCCTTACACAGGAAAACCTGGGTTTGAGCCCTCTTGACACTTGTTGGCTGTGTGACAACGAGCGGGTCACAGAGGCTCTCGTGACCCTCAGCAAACAACAAAGTCTATAAGCTGCACAGCAGGTCCTTCTTTTCATTGACAGAGGGACTTTTCTCATTTAATGTTACCGATATCAAATGAAATCACAGGTTTAGTCCAATGATTACAATTTTTTCACCGTCTTGTCATAATGCTGATAACAGTTTGTTTTCTGTCAAATATTAGAGGGCAAGAGCTTCATTTTGCAATCAACAGTAGAACTGAATATTATCAGTAAGTTTCAGATAGATAGATTTAGTGATACATCAATGATAGAGATAGATGATAGAGTTGGATATTGTTAGATGATAAATAAATTGAGAGAGATTATTATAAATAGCTAGATAGAAATAGATGGTGTGATGGGCAAACTAGGGCCTGCAGGCCAGATGCGGGCCCCCTGAAATGTTCTCTCCAGCCAGGCGACATTATTCCTAATCTGATGAATACAATGAGTAGGATACAAT
This sequence comes from Gracilinanus agilis, assembly GCF_016433145.1. NCBI lineage: Eukaryota > Metazoa > Chordata > Mammalia > Didelphimorphia > Didelphidae > Gracilinanus > Gracilinanus agilis. The sequence goes on along the minus strand of NC_058130.1, from coordinate 177,443,132 downwards.
ACAATGAAACTTCAAAAGAGTTGTCTTAGAAACAGACTGACAAATGAGCATTTCCTTTCCTTTGGTCCCCTCTTTAAAAAGTTTGCCCATCACTGGAGACGGATGATAGAGATAGATGAGGGAGATAGATGAAAGAGGTAGATAAGCTAGAGATAAGAGAGATGATAAATAAATGGAAATAGGGAGTGATAGAAATAAATAGATAATAAAAACAGACAGATAGGTAGATAGGTAGATAGGTAGATAGATAGCTAGATAGGTAGATAGATAGGTAGATAGCTAGATAGATAGCTAGATAGATGGCTAGCTAGCTAGCTAGCTAGCTAGATAGATAGATAGTCACAAACTTTGAATCTTTTTTTGTTTATCTATATTTGTTAGATCATCTGACCTAACCTTTCTCAGTTTTACATTTGAAGAAACAAGGGTCTAGAGACTGATCTGTCCCAGGTACCATTAGTGGCAGAGGCTGAGACTGAATGTATTACACCAACTCTAATAACCTCAAATCTAGGCTACTTCCCATTGCACTGTGGTGCCTATCTGCCTGGCTGGATCAAATGGTTATAACACTAATTGTAAAACACTAATTGAAGATATAATCTCTGGGTCTATCAGACAACTGGTGATTCCTAGAACTAGCTCTGGTATGCCCTTTAAGACTCTATCCATTGTCTTTAATTCCACAAGACCTTATTGAATACCAACCATGTGGCTACCATAGACAATACAGCGCACTGGAACGAACAATGGAAGTGGCACTCGAGGTCTGAATTTGTATCCCAGAACTTACCCTTCCTAGATTCATGATCTTTGGGGTCTCACTTTGCCTCATTGGTAAAATAGAGATAATATTTGGAGTTCATGCTTTGCAGACTGGTCTTGATAAGTAAGTGAAATAATGTATTTAAGAAACCATGTAACCCTCAAGTGTTTATAAACATAAATTACATATTATTTTATCTCTAGAATTTTATAGAACACAGAGGAGGATTCAAAAGGGGCAAATAATAGAAAACTTCAGACTTTCATAGCTAGAAAGGATAAGAGGGTTTGTTAGAGCTTTAGCTTGAAGCAACATGGAACAATGGAAACAGTTTTAAAGTCAAACCTGGCCATCATAATTCTCTGTGAGACCAGAGGGAAGCCACTCTGGCATTTACGGCTACAGTTTGCTCATCAGTAAGATGAAAACGCCATTCTAGTTAAGTTCTAAGACCCTTTCCCTTCTAATTCTATGATCTCGTGACTTTAAGGCAAGAGTTCTTAATATTTTTGCCAGTGTGCATCTTTTTGGTATTCTGGTGAAACTTATGGGCTCCTACTCAGAATAATGATTTTGAATGTATAAAATAAGACACAAGATTATAAAGGAAAACAATTGATATTAAAATAGGTTTGTATTTGACAAAATAAACAAAGAAGGAGTTCTACCAAATTCCTTTTATGACACAAATATGGTACTGATTCCAAAGCCAGGCAGATCAAAAACAGAGAATGAATACTATAGACCAATCTCCTTAATGAACATAGACGCAAACATCTTAAGTAGAATACTAGCAAAAAGACTCCAGCAAGTGATCATGAGGGTTATTCATTATGATCAGGTGGGATTTATACCCGGAATGCAAGGATAGTTCAATATTAGGAAAACCATCCATATAATTGACCATATTTACAAGCAAACCAACAAAATTCACATGATTATCTCAATGGATGCAGAAAAAGCCTTTGAAATAGGTCTGAAACGTTTTTCTTTTTTTAAATTTATAGACCCTAGGCTAAAAACCTCTGCTCTGTGGTTCCTTACAGCACTAACATTGTAGCACACCATGATGTGTCAATATTCCAAACATAACAATTTGCCTTTTAGAACCCACTTCAATCTATCAAGGAATATTTATTAAGCAACTCCTGTGTGGAGACAATGCTAAAAGCTAGTGACAAAAGGTAAAAATGAATAGTCCCTGCCCTCAGGGAGCTTATATTTCTATCACAGATGACAACATTTACACAAAATAAAATATATGCCAAAACAATGTGTATTCAAAATTAAATATTGTTGTTCAGTCATGTCTGACTCTTCATGACCCCATTTTGGATTTTCTTGGTAAGGATACTGGAGTTGTTTGTTGTCTCCTTCTCCAATTCAATTCCCAGAGAAGGAAACTGATGCAAATAAGTGCCTTTACTAGAGTTATACAGCTAGGAAGTGTCTAAGACTCAGGAAGAAAAGTGTTCCTGACTTCAAGCCCAGTGCTCTATCTACCATTCCACCTAACTACCCCTATACATAATAACAACAAGATGCTTTTGGCAGGGGAAGGCACTAGTAAGAAGGGGAATCAGAAAAGTCTTGCTAGCAGAGGAAGTCTTTGAGCTGAGCTTAGGGAATCAAAAAATCAGTGATGGAAAACTCAAATACACACAGCACTCATTAATCCCTACACAAAAATCTCCATGGGCCACATATTGACTTAGATTTAAAATACATCATTATCTACTTTTAATTGTATTTTTACTGTTTCTGTCAAGTATTTGCAATTTACATTTCAACCTGGTCTATGTCTCACTTGGGAGTTTTGGGGGCTGTATGTAGCGTATGTGTTTGACACTTCTGTTTTTAAGATCAGGAGTAGGTTCTAGTCCTTCCCACATTGTTATGCTTATGCCTGAGAGAGTGAAGATAGCTGAAAATCTGTGGGAAGGGGAGACAGTGTTTCAGACCCACACTTGCCCATGGGAGACGATCCTTGGATGCCTTGAACATGACTTGAGGAAATATCATCAATTCAAGGTGACACCAGCCAAGAAGATGAACCAATTTACAAAAACGCCTCGAGCCGAATTGTCTGGGATGAGGTATTGTGTGCTGTGTGGGTGGATGGAGTAGCTGTGGGGTAACTCCGTTTGCCCCCTCAATTTGCATAACTCCAGCTTATATTATCTTGCCTAATATCCATCACCTATGTTAGCACCACATGACCTAGCCTTCCATTATATCTGTAACCCTAGTGCATACAACTCTTAAATTAAGACTGGATTTTCTATTACTATCTCTCCATTAGAGCACTTCCCTCCCCACTCCCTGTTGAGTGCCCTATCTCTTAAGTGACTGCTTTATGTGGAAAGGGGAAGACCTTATAACTCTCTTGGAAGTTAGACAAAGCTTTTTCTTCAAAATGCCATACCCCTGGAGGGGATGGAGTGATCCTAACACAGCAATTGGGGTCAGTGTTGAAAAAGAGGTTGAACATTCATCTAATACTTTTCAAACTATACCACAACTCTCTGTTCTTCTTCCTAAGTCCACATCGGTCAAGCAAGCATTTATTAAGCTCCTGCCACCTACCAGGTACTGTGCTAGGTGCTGGAGATACAAAGACAAAATCACAAGAAGCAAATTTCATTAGCTGGCAGATTATCATCCTCTCTTTCTGCCTTATCAGAGGACCAGTGGGTAGATGCTGGAAGAAGACCTTATGGCTCACCCAATCAGTTAGTCAACTAGTACTACATGCCAGGCACTGTCCCAAGAGGTTGGGAAACAAAGAAGGGGTGGGGGGGGAAGCAGTTTCTCCTCCCAAAGGGTTCAAATTCCAATGGAGGAAAAATCATGTAAACAATCTACAGACAAGATAAATGGTTAAATGGGAGGTAATTTCAGAGAGAAGGTACTAGCAGTAAGAGTTGGGGAGGGGGTTTACCTAAGAGAGACCTCTTGTAGGAGGTAAGATTTGAACCAAGTCTTTAACCCTGTCTATATTTCTACATTCCTATGCTTTGTTTTTTTTTCCTGTGTTGTTTCCTATTTTCCTTCAATGACTGGCACCTCCATATAGTGGAGGAAACAAGCAGCTAGTGAACCTAGTCTTTGGAAGTCAGGATGAGAGGTGATCCCACTCATTTTGTAGAAGAAACTGAGGCCCCAGATGTATTAAGGAACATGCCTAAGAATTTTCAAGTGGCAGAGCCTGAATTTGAATCTATGTTCTCTGAGTTTCATTATTCCCCTTCGCTCATCTTATGGTGTAGCATTGTTTCTATTTTGTTTTGTTTTTTTTTTTTCTTCGCTATGTTCCATTTCCTCCTGTCTTGTGTCTTTGTACTGGCTGCCTCATATCCTAGAATGTCCTCTTTTTTCACCTCCTCTTCATAGACTCCCTCAGTTCCTAAAAGACTCAAATTTCTCTTCCCAAATGAAGCCTTTCCAGATTTCCCTGGCTACTAGCATTAATGCTTCTCTTTTCTAATTATTGTGTATATATATGTATATATATTTATTCTAGATATTTTTATATATACCATACGTGTATACAGACATCTATTAGAATAAAAGCACTTTGGAGGCAGGTACTATTTCAATTTTTTATCTTTGTATTAAGATCCAGTAGAGTCTTTAGCTCACAATAGTCATTAAGTAAAAAACAACAACAACAAAAAACAACTTTTTTTGATTGCAAGTTGACATCTTTTTGTGATAGTACAATAAGGCCTTCTAATAATAAGATTAAATGAAATAATACATGCAAGATATTTGTAAACATCAAATTATTATAGAAATGCTATAATAACTATTACAAATAATTGTATGAATAGCATTTTAAAATTGCAAATGAAGTAGGTTATTATATTAAGGATCAACGAATTTCATAGTTGTGAGAATTCTCCATGTGGATTTCTTTTGTATTGGAATTCCCTTCTTTTATCCATGCATATTAAAAGCCCATCTATATTTTAAAATTTTCTTTTATTTTCAGTCCCAAATTTTCTTGTTACTTACCCTCTCCCTGACATTGAAAGGCAAGATACACAATACCCATTTAAAATAGGAATCGGTATTGTATTTTGTCAAAAGCTTTTAGTGCATCTATTAATATAATCATATCATTTTTTTGGTATTGATATAAGCAATTAAAATTATAATTTTCCTAATATTTAATCATCTCTGCATTACTAGTAGAAATCCAGCCTGATCATAGTATGTGATTTTTTTGCATGTGATATATTGCTGTACTTTGCTGCTAGTATTTTATTAAAAAATTTGCATCAATATATTCATTAATGAAATTCATCTCTTCTTTCTCTATCTTTGCTTTCCAGAGTTTAGATATCTAAATCTTATTTGTACTGTAGGAGAAATTTAGTACTGTTGCTTCAGTTATCTATTTTTTCAAATAGTTTTTATGTTATATAATTATTTTTTAAATGGGTTAATAGAATTTGCTTGTAAATCCATTTGGTCTTGAGGTGTTGTTTTCTTTAGGTAATTCATTAAAATTATTCAATTTGTTTTTCTAAGTAGGGAAGTTTAAACATTCTATTTCTTCATCAGGTAATATGGGTAAATTTATAGTTTTATAAAAATTCATTCATTTTATTTAGATTATCCATATAGTTGGCCAAAATCACACCTATGACTTATTTTAATTTCATCTTTCTTAGTTGTGTATTCATCCTTTTCATTTTTGATACTGGAAAATTTGGTTTTCTTCTTTTTATCAAATTAATTTAACATTATAACTTATTTTTCACTAAAAAGCTCTTAGTTTTTATTTATTAGCTCTATTATTTATTCAATCTCTCCTTTGATTTTTCAGGATTTCTACTGAATTTTAATTTGGGTTTAATTGGGGTTTTTAATTTGTTCTTTTTCTATTTTTTAGTTGCCTGTAAATTCTTTATTTTATTGAAATAAACATTTAAAGATATACATTTCCCCTTAAATATTGCTTTAGATGAATCCCACAAATTTTAATGTGTTATGCCTCTGTTGTCATTATTTTTAATGAAACTATTTTTTCTGATTTGATCTTTGAACCATTCATTCTTTAACATTAGGTAATTTACTTTCCAATTAAATTTTAATCTATGCTTCCATGATTTTTTATTGAATGTAATTTTTATTGAATTAATATTTCTGATTTTTGGAAACATTTATCTGTGATGTTTTGTGTACTTCTCTGATTATCTGTTTTAATTAAATCTAGTTCTGTTTTTGCTTTGTTTGAGATTACCATTGCTATTCTTGCCTTTCTGCTGAAGCATAATAGATTCTGCTCTAGCATCTTATTTTAACTCTGTGTGTGTCTTTGTTTCAAGTGTATCTCTTGTAAATATTATATTATTGGATTCTGATTTCTAATCTATTCTGCTATCTACTTTCACTTTGTGGATGAGTTCAACCCATTTACCTTCACAGTTATGAATGCTAACTGTGTTTTTCTCTCTATCCTATTTATCCTTTTTTTCCTGTTTTCTCATCAAAATACTGTTTTGCTTCTAATCACTCCTTCACTTAATCTACCTTCTCTTATCACCTCTCCCCTTTCCCTTATAACCTTCCCAGTCTACTTTCCTATGGAGTATGATGGATTTCTATATCCAACTGAGTTTGTTTGTGCATGTGTGTGTATTTTTGTGTAGGTGTACGTGATTATGTATGTATATTCAATGAGAATGAAATGCAAACGTCCAAACCTTTTATTTTCTCCTCCATTTAAAAAAACTCTTCATTATTTGTCTTTCTCATGTGAAATACTTTCCCCCATTCTTTCTGCCTTCTCCTCCTTTTTCTAGTGGTTCTTTCCTTCTCACCCTTTCTTTTTTCTTTTGAGATTAACCAAACATAATAAATTCACACATAGGTACTTTAAGTAGACTAAAGCAGTTGCCTTAAAGATGATAAAGTTTCTAGATGTTACATGTATCATATTCTCATATAACTATGTAAATGCTTCTCTTGAATCTTGTGTTTGGATGTTAAATGTTCTATTCAGCTCTCATCTTTTTATAAGGCATGCTGGAAAGTCCCCAATTTCTTTAAATATTCATTTCCCCCTTTAATATACTTAGTTTTGCTGCATAAGTTATTCTTGGTAGTAATGTAGTAATCCTAACTCCTTTATTTTCAGGAATATCATAATCTAAGCCCTATGTTCCTTTATTTTAGTAACTGCCAAATCTTGTGTCATCTTTACTGTGGCTCCACAATATTTGAATTCTTTCTTCTTGGCTATTTGTTGTATCTGCTCCTTGATCTAGGTACTCTGAAATTTGGCTATAATATTGCTGGGGGTTTTCATTTTGGTATATCAGGAGGTGATTGGTAGATTCTTTCAAATTCTCTTTTGCCCTCTTTTCTAAGATATCTTGACAGTTTTTTTTCTGTATAACATCTTGAAATATAATGATTAGGTTTAAAAAATCATTATCTCTTTTTAATATATTTTTTCTAGGTCAATTGTTTTTCCAGTGAGATGTTTCACATATTCTTTGTTTTTTCTCTGTCTTTTGACTTTGTTTTATTGTTTCTTGATATTTCATGGAGTCATTAGCTTCCATTTGATCTATTATTATTATTATTTTTTTAAAAATACTTACCTTCCGTCTTGGAGTCAATACTGTGTATTGGCTCCAAGGCAGAAGAGCGGTAAGGGTAGGCAATGGGGGTCAAGTGACTTGCCCAGGGTCACACAGCTGGGAAGTGTCTGAGGCCGGATTTGAACCTAGGACCTCCTGTCTCTAGGCCTGGCTCTCAATCCACTGAGCTACCCAGCTGCCCCATCATAGTAGCTTTTTATAGTTAGATTTATTATTATTATTCTTATTTGTTCATTTTTATAGTCTATTTCTTGACTTTGTAGTTTATGATGTGAGAGAGATTATGGGTTCAAATTCAGGGCTGGAATTGAGAGAAAGGTGACATCTGTGATCTCAGAAAGAGAAGAGCCTAAAGGGGAGTATTTCAGAGAATAGATTGAAAATGGAGAAAAGGAAGGAAGCCTTATTTTGGAGACGGAAGAGGGTTTCTCTGATGAATGCTCTTATGAAAGATGAGAGATTAGAACCTTATCTTAGAGAAGACATGAGGGTATTTGTTTCCTGAAAGGACAGCTTGCTCCTAAAAGGACTCCTCCATTTACACAGGGAACCTTTGGTCTCTGCCCTCTAGGGGTGGAGGGTCTCATCTTTTGACTTACATTGTGCTACTTTTATAGCTAGGTCTGGGGGCCAAAAATTTTTTGGTAACAAGGTAGTATGATCTGGCACTGCCCTCCTTGTCTACTTCTTGATCCTTACCCAGGTAGGGTCCCAGCTTGCTTGTGACTACAATCATTCTTTTCTGCCCTGGGACTGTGACCTGGACCTGGGTATCCAGTTATAGAACTGCCACATAGCATATCATCCTGTACCCAGTGGTAACTCTCCCTGGAATGTCTTTCTGACCAGATTTTCCATTACTTAATTATCCCTGTATCCTGGGCTCTCCAGGTGCCATCATTGCTGCTATTGCCTAGGCCCAAGGCCCTAGCTAGTAGCATTTCTTCTCAGCTTTGCTCCCAGACAGCCTCTATTCCAATGTCTTAAGACTTCTCTCTCTATCTTCCTTAAATGCTCTGGGCTGGAAAAAAATTATTCACTGTGACATTTTGTTGAGTTTCCCCCTCAGAATTCAGTTTGACATGCTTTTTAAAGTTGTTTAAAAGAGTGTGTTAGGAGAACTTGGCAAAAATGCTTGCTTTTCCCTACCTTCATGACTCTGCCTCCTCAAAACTCGTCTATTATTTAAGAGAGTGGCTAGAGTCTCAGAAATATCATGACTTATCCATGTTCATATGAACAGTAGGTATCTGAAGCAAGATGGCATGAGGTATGGGTAGAGATTGAAACTGACCTCTTTTTTAAAAAAATCATTATCTTCCATCTTGGATTCAATACTGTGTATTGCATCTGAGGCAGAAAAGCGGTAAGGGCCAGGCAATGAGGGTTAAGGGACTCGTCCAGGGGCACAAAGCTAGGAAATGTCTGAATCCAGATTTGAACTCATGACCTCCTGGCTCTCAATCCATAGCTGCCCCCAAGAACTAAACTGTTTCTTGCTGAAAGTAGATAGGTATGAAGATACCAGCTGTCACACTAAGTGTCTGATTTTTTTAATTTTATGTGAGATCCAGTTAGACAGGTCCCCCATTTGCTGTGGGCTTTATCAGGAGAATGTAGGCAATCATACTTAACAATCAACAGGCTCCTTTATCACCTTGCTTTGCATTCTTGAGAAAGTCACGTGGAAAAGACTTAGTTAATTTACATCTACAAATGCTTCCCCCTTCTAATCAATGATGGCAAATATGGTTAAAATATACATATATAGTATATGCACATATACACTATATATACACTATATATACACACATAACTTTATATATATTTATATATTTAGTGGCTGGTCTTTATATATGTATACATATATATACTTTTTATATAAATATGAAATTTATATAAAGAGATTAACCTATGTGCTACATACCACACAGATGACTGAGGGCAGGAGAACATGAAAGCAGAGAAAAGCAAAATAACACAAATACTGACAAGCAGTAGCTACAGTGGCAGCAATAGTGGAAGAAATCAAATCTCCTTTGACTATATCATTCTATTTCCTAGAGCAGTCCTAGTTTTCTGTTACCTTGGTTATGTTTTGCCATTGATCAGACAGGAGGGAAAACCTGAGACAAAGGTCTAGGATTGAAAGACTCACAGAATTCTATCACAATCCAAGAGATTTGTTTTCTTTTTAAAAATTGAATATTCTTTTTTTTGTGAACTAAACAATCATCAATACATACATTTTAATATTCCAAGAACATAGTTTTAAAAAGAAGTCTTATGTATGTATATATGTATACATGTATAAACAAATGTATATACAATTATGTCTATAGTTATATATATATGAAATTCTGTATATATATGTATATATATAGTTTAACAAAATAACAAACTTGCTTAATTTGCATCTCCTTTTGCACTTCTGACTTGGATTAGTCTAAGATTTTTTTTTTGTTCATTCTCGGTAGTAAAATATTGCATGATATTATGTAAAATTCTGCCTCTCCTATCTGGGGAAAAGTCCTGTAACTTCTCTAAGCCTTATTTTTCTCATATGTAAACTGGAGGGGACATGATGATAACTTCCCAATCTATTCCTTAGGCTTGCAAGGCTCAAAGGAAGAAATAAGGAAAAAATGCATTCTACATAGGTCAGGAATTTCTTATTCTTAGAACTCAAGTGAAACTTGTAATCCAGACCTTTTAATTTATAGATTAAAAAAACTGAGGCCAAGTGGCAAAGAATGGTCAGGTGGTTTGCCCCAGATCATTGTCATAAGTAGCAGGATTATTGATTCTAATTCTTTTGCCTTTCAATCAGATATTCTTTCTAGCATTGTTTAATATACTCGTGTCTCTCTTATCCCAGTTATGGAATCACTAAGAAGGTTCATGTTTTTAGCTTTTTTTTACTTCTAATCCAGGTGATATAATAGAGTTCTGGACTTTGAGTTAGAAAGGCCTGAGTTTGAATTTTGTTTTAGACTTCTGCTAGTTGTGTGATCCCGGGAAAGTTGGTGAACTTCTCAGCCTCAGTTTCCTTAACTAAAAACTGGAATAAACATGGCACTTATTTCTTATGGTTGTTGTAAAGATCATATGTGATATGAAGAGTGTTTTGCAAAATTTAAACCACTCTAAATATTACCCGCCAAATATTACTACTACTACTCTACTACTTCTATTACTACTACTACTACTACTACTACTACTACTACTACTACTACTACTACTACTACTACTACTACTACTACACTTTCCTTAATAAAAATATTTAAATGAGAATGAGTCCCTATAGCATCCCTTGACTACAGCTGAAATGTGCCACAACTTAAGAATTCAGCTGTCTTGAGGACAGCTGGGTAGCTCAGTGGTTTGAGACCCAGGCCTAGAGACAGGAGGTCCTAGGTTCAAATCTGACCTCAGACACTTCCCAGCTGTGTGACCTTGGACAAATTACTTAACCCCTTTACCATTCTTCTGCCTTGGAACTAATATACAGTATCAATTCTAAGATGAAAGGTAAGAGTTTAAAAAAAAAGAATTCAGCCGAGATCTATATTCTCTAAAGGGATATTTAATGATATGTTTTTAATTTCCTCATCAGTGGGTAAAGCTCATATGTCGTAGGGGGAAATAGCAGCAGTAAGCAAGATGCCTTTATGTCTTACACATCTGTAAATGAAGCAACTATATCTTGTTTTCTTTTTAAACTGCAGTGTGCATGCCCAACCATCAAGCAGAAGGTAAGATATTACAAAATAGGCTCCTTCATTCAAAATGGTTGGCAATTTAAGCAACTACTACGTGCGAGGTACTGGGTTAAATCCTATTTAACTTTGTTTCAAGACGTTTATCTTTTATAATCATTGGGAATGGCTAATTAACTCCATCTTCCTTTTTTATCACTAGAGTTGTTGACAGTTGTTGATAAATATGGGAAAGGACCTTAGAAGCCAAAAGTTAAACTATAATTTAAATTTATAATTTCACAGATGAGGAAATCTGGGCTCAGTTAACCTAAACAACTCGTGCAACATCATAACCTTTCACTAGAACAAGCATGTGTTAACACTGGTGTCAGAGACAGGATTTAAGCCCAAAGTATTCCAGACTCAAAGTCTAATTCTCTTTATAGGTTTTTCATACTGTGCCAAAGACTCCTGTAGGTAAATCCATTCAACCTGGTCACCAGACATTTGCTGAGCATGTGTTATGTGCAATGCACTGTTCTGTGTGCTGAGGGGCATGAAAGGTGAATGCGACATAGTTTTGTTCTAGAGGAGCTTAATACTACATTGGTTGTTGTTGTCCAGTTTTTAGTCATATTGAACTCTATGATCCCAGTGGGAGTTTTCTTGGCAGAGATACTGGAGTGGTTTGCCATTTCCTTTTCTAGCATTTTATAGATGAGGAAACTGAGGCAAACAGGGCTAAGAGATTTTCAGCTAATAATTGTCAGAGCTGGATCTGAACTCAAGAAGATGAGTCTTCCTGACCCCAGATCTGATATTTGAGATCCTTTCTAGCTCAAGATCAGTGATGCTGTGATAGTCATTATCATAATATTGATAAAGATGACATCTGATAAGGAAGATGGTTGTACAGGGGGAGCAGGGAGAGATGAGCTCATTGTAGGAGGGAATACTCCTACCCAAACCATGAGGTTTCAGAACCATTTGTGAGATAAGAATTAGCATTTCCGGGTCATTTTCACATTTCGAAAGGGTTTTACCTACAGCATTTCATTGAGAGGCATAGAGGTTCAGTGGAATTGGAAGATCTGAGTGGCATGGTAGAAAAAGCTCCAGAGTTGGAGTCCCAAAGATAAAAGTTTGAATCCCGCTTCAGAAACTTACTGCCTTTGTGACCATAGATAAATAACTCAACAACTCTGAGTCTTGAGATGAGGGTTTCCTCATCTGTTAAATCAGGGGTTAAGACTTGATGGTTTCTAAGATCCTTTCCAGATCTAAATCTATGATCCTGTGGCTGGTTCACTTTCTGCCTCAGTCATGTAATGCTGTGTGTCTGTGGGCCAGATATTTAAACTCTGATGGGCCTCAATTTCCTCTTTTGTGAAAGTGAAGGGATCTGATTTGGTGGCTCCTTTATGAGTCTGATTGGGGGAGACAGATCCTGAAAACAGTAACTAATACAAAGTAGGATGTAATCATTTTTTAAAAAGCAACTATAGGTTAAATAAAAGGAAAAAATCATTTAAAAAAACCAGGTAAAAATAAAGTGCTAGGGAGAATTAGAACTGAGATGTGGGAATCAGTCCTCAGCAGGGCTTTTCTGGTCACCAGAGCCCATATTGAGACCCTAGGATCCCACGTCCTGCTGCTTCTGAGGCGGTCCTCTGGCTTCCTATTTAAAACAGCTTGTTCTCTCTTCAGCAAGGCAGGAAGAACGGGGAGGGAAGTGCTTTGCCTCAGAATTAAGTGGGAGTCTGAAATCTGTTCCATCTCCTACTGCAGGCAAGAGAATTGCACACGTCACTGAGTAAGCCTGGTCCCACAGCTGGTCAAATGGTCAGCCCGCATTATAGGCAAAGTACAGGATGAATGATTTCAGGAGGAAATAAGTGCAGGGGAGATGAATCCTGACATCATGGCAAACAATAGAAGGAATAGTCTGTGGCTTGAATGACTATATATTGGAAGAGAAACCCTGGGAGTGAATCCATTCCCTGGCCATCTCACATCAATGCATCAAAATAGCAAAAAAAAAAAAAATAATAAAATAAAAAATAAACAAAAAAAGATTTAAGACGGAGTGTTCTAAAGTGCCATTGCTCTGCATTTATGCTTCGTGAATAGCTCCCCTCTCCTGGTTCTTCAATGATGACTCCCTTGGATGCTTTTAGGAACAAACATTCCTTTGAAGTTTCTGTTTGAGATATCACAGTAAATAGAAAGTGGTACACCGTGGTTCCAAGGAGGCTGGGGAAGTTAGGGACAATTTTTCTCCTTGCTGAGGATTTATCATATTAAAGAAAGCCAGCTAGTTTTGCGTACTGTACAGATGAGTCAGCAGCAATGGAATGAATGTACAGGCTTGGGGACATGGTGATTATTGTCAGGGGTTTGAAAAAAACCCATTGCAGAAGCAGGGCAGAATCTTCCTTAATTTCTACTGGACATATATGTAGTCTGTGAGGATTTTTGGAATGCCTAGGATTTTTGGAAGTCTTTCTGAATGAGCAGATGAACAAATTGAGTTTTCTGAGTCTAGGGAGCAAAATGTAATAAAGTTGCCACTCTCAGGGTGTATGTAGAAACATGGTATAGATACTGCTCTGTCTAGACTAATATTCACGAATTCACGGGTAAGCACATGTGATGTGATCTGAGGAGGTTCCAAGCAGCACAGATTATTAGATCTGCTCACAGCCCGTGATTCCACTATTATTGCTTAATTACTTTGTATATTGAACACGGTTCCCTTCCAAAATATCTTTTTAAAGTGCAAAAGTCTTCCAAAGGGGGGCAGATGTGTGGCTCAGTGGATTGAGAGTCAGGCCTAGAGATGGGAGGTCCTAGGTTCAAATCTGGCCTCAGACACTTCCCAGCTGTCTGACCCTGGGCAAGTCACTTGACCCCCATTGCCTACCCTTACTACTCTTCTGCCTTGGAGTCAATACACAGTATTGACTCCAAAACAGAAGGCAAGGGTTTTAAAAAAAGTCTTCAAATGGAGTTTTATATATATATATATATATATATATATATACACACACAATCAATAAGTATTTGCAAAAGAGGCTTTCAACCAGGGTTCTGAACTTTTTTCTTCAATTTTAATTTTTTAAATGAATTTTAATTTTTTAATTTTAAAATTTTAATAAAACTGGTTTCCTCCTCTGTTTATTCATGCATCTAAAAACCTTATTCTAAGAAGAGGTCTATGGGTTTTTCAAGATTGATAAAGGGGTTGATCCAAGGCAAAAAAGGTTAACAACCTCTGATTATCAAAAACTTGCTATGTGCCCAACACTATGCTAGGTATTGAGATAACAAAGAAAGAAAAAATAATCCCTTTCATCAATGGTATTACATTTCATCAGGAAAAATAACTGATGAGTAAGTACTTATACATATACCTCAGTTGAACTTTGAAGGGAGTTAGGGATCTTAATAGGGAGAGGTATAAAGAGAGTGAATGTATTCAAGGAATGGAGGACTACCACTGAATGGATGAAATTGTGTGTGTATAGAAAAGCAAGGAAAGTAATTTGGCTAGAGCAGAGAGCACATGAGGGGAGGTAACATGTGCTATTATTATTATGGAGGTATGTTTGACTCTTCATGACCCAGGACACAGGAGTGGTTTGCCATTTCCTTCTCCAGTGGAGGATCATTCAGCTAGTGAGTGTCTGATATCAGATCTGAACTCAAGTCTTCCTGACTCTGGGCCCAGTGCTCTATCTACTAAGCCACCTAGCTGCCTCCAAGGCAAGCAGATGTGGCTTCTTCAGGGTCATACAAGGAGTGAATATCTGAATCTGGCAAACTCAGATATTCTTGACTCCAGTACATTATTCACTGAGTCACCTTGTTGCCTCTGAATGTAATGTGTAATCAGCTTCAAAAGATAAGCTGGAGTCATATTGTAAAGGGTTTTGAATGTCAAAAAGACCCCAAAAGAATTTCTATCATATATATTTGTTTTATTCTAGAGCATTAAGGAACTCATGGAACTTTTTGAGCAGAAAAATGATATAGTTTCAGACCTATGCTTTTGGGGAGGAAAATTACTTAGCAGTCATGTGGAGAATGGACTAGAGAATGATAAAACATAAGGCAGAAAGATCTATTAGATACATACTTCGGTTATTCAGGCAAGGAATGATAGGGACTTGAACTATTATGGTGGCCTTGAAAATGGAGAGGAGATTGATGTGGTAGATGCTAGGGGCTGGCAATTGACTCAATGTGAGGGGCAAGATGAGGGGGAGTTAAGCATTAACTATATATACCTTAAGCCTTTTAATCAGCTTAAGCATGAGATAACCTTGGCAGCTTTCCCTGAAACAGGATTGAGTCTGAGGAAGTACCTTGGGAGACTAAAGTTATGAGAAAAAAAGAAAAGAGGAAAGGAGGTAGGAAGGTGCCAAGGACAGACTTCAAAATTTTGCTTAAGGCTAGCCTTTTTGTTATGATAATTAAATAAACAAACTAACCAACAAAAATGCCTTCTCTAATAGAAAAAGAGTACATGAATACAAAAGAGTTAAATTAGTATGGAAGAAGGTTCTAGCTCAACATGAACTTTCAGAATAGAATTGCCTTGTCTAGTGATAGTGAACCTATGGCATGGGTGCCAAATGGCACACAGAGTGCTCTCCATCCCTACCAGAGTTTGTTACTAGAAAGACAGAAGGACTTGAGCAGAGTTGCTCCCTTCCCCCTCTCCACTATGCCTAATGACATTTTTTCACATCACCCATCCCTCTGTCCAATAGCACAGTAGGAGCACTTTCTTCCTCTCCTGTGTGGGGCAAAGGGAGGGCACACCCAGTACTTGGTGGGTGAGAGGAGCACAATGTGCAGTATCTGGGAGGGAACATGCACTGCATTCAGTCTGGGGTGTGGGGTGGGAGCAGGGCCTGGCATTCCATCTCTAAAAGGTTCACCATCACTGCCTTAGTCTTTCAACTACACATGGAAGCTCCTGCTTTTGGTCTCCTGATTCAGACTCTGGCCACAGGTCTCTTGAAAGGTGCATATCCAGATTCAAATCAACCAAAACTTATTATATGCCTGCAATACAATATGCCATGTAATGTGCTCAGTGATAGGAATGCAAAGAAGGACAAAACAAAACAAAACAAGCAAACAAAAAATAGTCCCTATTCTTGTTATACTTCTGTTAACTTCTTCAGTCTAACAGGGGAGACAATATGGAAACAACTCTGATTAGACAAGATATATACAGGATAAATTGTCTCAATAGGAAAGTATCAAGATGATGTTGTAGTATAAGAGGCAGTAGACTTATACTATACTAGTATGAGTGATTCAGTGGACAGAGTGCCATGCCTGGACATGGGAAGTCCTGGGTTCCAATTTGATCTAAAAAACTTCCTACCTATGCAACCCTAGGCAAATCACATACCCCCAGTTCCCTAGTCCTTGCTGGTTTTCTGCCCTGGAACCCATACTTAGTATTGATTCTGAGGCAGAAGGCAAGTTTTTTTTTTAATTAAATGGTATAAGGAAAGGCCCCTTGCAGGAGATGGAGTTTAACTGAGATTTTAAGGAGCTGAAGGAAGTTTGGACATGGATATGAGGAGGGAAAGAGTTCCAGGCATGGGGGAGAGCCAAAAAAAGTACCAAGTCAGAAGATAGAATGTTATGTTTGAACAGCAAGGAGGCAGTCAGTGTTACTGGGCATGTAGAGAGGAGTAAATTATAAAAAAAAATATTAGAAAGGGCCAAGTTATAAAGGACTTTAAAACCCAAAGGACAACTATATGGTGTAGTATCTGAACTCAGACATTTACTATCTATGTAACCTGGATAAGCCATCTAACTTTCTTTGCCTCAGTTTCTTTTTTTCTGTAAAATAAACTAGAGAAGAAAATGGCAAACCATTCCACTGACTTTGCCAAGAAAACCTCAAATGGAGTCACAAAGAGTCAGACATGACTGAAANTATATATATATATATATATATATATATACACACACAATCAATAAGTATTTGCAAAAGAGGCTTTCAACCAGGGTTCTGAACTTTTTTCTTCAATTTTAATTTTTTAAATGAATTTTAATTTTTTAATTTTAAAATTTTAATAAAACTGGTTTCCTCCTCTGTTTATTCATGCATCTAAAAACCTTATTCTAAGAAGAGGTCTATGGGTTTTTCAAGATTGATAAAGGGGTTGATCCAAGGCAAAAAAGGTTAACAACCTCTGATTATCAAAAACTTGCTATGTGCCCAACACTATGCTAGGTATTGAGATAACAAAGAAAGAAAAAATAATCCCTTTCATCAATGGTATTACATTTCATCAGGAAAAATAACTGATGAGTAAGTACTTATACATATACCTCAGTTGAACTTTGAAGGGAGTTAGGGATCTTAATAGGGAGAGGTATAAAGAGAGTGAATGTATTCAAGGAATGGAGGACTACCACTGAATGGATGAAATTGTGTGTGTATAGAAAAGCAAGGAAAGTAATTTGGCTAGAGCAGAGAGCACATGAGGGGAGGTAACATGTGCTATTATTATTATGGAGGTATGTTTGACTCTTCATGACCCAGGACACAGGAGTGGTTTGCCATTTCCTTCTCCAGTGGAGGATCATTCAGCTAGTGAGTGTCTGATATCAGATCTGAACTCAAGTCTTCCTGACTCTGGGCCCAGTGCTCTATCTACTAAGCCACCTAGCTGCCTCCAAGGCAAGCAGATGTGGCTTCTTCAGGGTCACACAAGGAGTGAATATCTGAATCTGGCAAACTCAGATATTCTTGACTCCAGTACATTATTCACTGAGTCACCTTGTTGCCTCTGAATGTAATGTGTAATCAGCTTCAAAAGATAAGCTGGAGTCATATTGTAAAGGGTTTTGAATGTCAAAAAGACCCCAAAAGAATTTCTATCATATATATTTGTTTTATTCTAGAGCATTAAGGAACTCATGGAACTTTTTGAGCAGAAAAATGATATAGTTTCAGACCTATGCTTTTGGGGAGGAAAATTACTTAGCAGTCATGTGGAGAATGGACTAGAGAATGATAAAACATAAGGCAGAAAGATCTATTAGATACATACTTCGGTTATTCAGGCAAGGAATGATAGGGACTTGAACTATTATGGTGGCCTTGAAAATGGAGAGGAGATTGATGTGGTAGATGCTAGGGGCTGGCAATTGACTCAATGTGAGGGGCAAGATGAGGGGGAGTTAAGCATTAACTATATATACCTTAAGCCTTTTAATCAGCTTAAGCATGAGATAACCTTGGCAGCTTTCCCTGAAACAGGATTGAGTCTGAGGAAGTACCTTGGGAGACTAAAGTTATGAGAAAAAAAGAAAAGAGGAAAGGAGGTAGGAAGGTGCCAAGGACAGACTTCAAAATTTTGCTTAAGGCTAGCCTTTTTGTTATGATAATTAAATAAACAAACTAACCAACAAAAATGCCTTCTCTAATAGAAAAAGAGTACATGAATACAAAAGAGTTAAATTAGTATGGAAGAAGGTTCTAGCTCAACATGAACTTTCAGAATAGAATTGCCTTGTCTAGTGATAGTGAACCTATGGCATGGGTGCCAAATGGCACACAGAGTGCTCTCCATCCCTACCAGAGTTTGTTACTAGAAAGACAGAAGGACTTGAGCAGAGTTGCTCCCTTCCCCCTCTCCACTATGCCTAATGACATTTTTTCACATCACCCATCCCTCTGTCCAATAGCACAGTAGGAGCACTTTCTTCCTCTCCTGTGTGGGGCAAAGGGAGGGCACACCCAGTACTTGGTGGGTGAGAGGAGCACAATGTGCAGTATCTGGGAGGGAACATGCACTGCATTCAGTCTGGGGTGTGGGGTGGGAGCAGGGCCTGGCATTCCATCTCTAAAAGGTTCACCATCACTGCCTTAGTCTTTCAACTACACATGGAAGCTCCTGCTTTTGGTCTCCTGATTCAGACTCTGGCCACAGGTCTCTTGAAAGGTGCATATCCAGATTCAAATCAACCAAAACTTATTATATGCCTGCAATACAATATGCCATGTAATGTGCTCAGTGATAGGAATGCAAAGAAGGACAAAACAAAACAAAACAAGCAAACAAAAAATAGTCCCTATTCTTGTTATACTTCTGTTAACTTCTTCAGTCTAACAGGGAAGACAATATGGAAACAACTCTGATTAGACAAGATATATACAGGATAAATTGTCTCAATAGGAAAGTATCAAGATGATGTTGTAGTATAAGAGGCAGTAGACTTATACTATACTAGTATGAGTGATTCAGTGGACAGAGTGCCATGCCTGGACATGGGAAGTCCTGGGTTCCAATTTGATCTAAAAAACTTCCTACCTATGCAACCCTAGGCAAATCACATACCCCCAGTTCCCTAGTCCTTGCTGGTTTTCTGCCCTGGAACCCATACTTAGTATTGATTCTGAGGCAGAAGGCAAGTTTTTTTTTTAATTAAATGGTATAAGGAAAGGCCCCTTGCAGGAGATGGAGTTTAACTGAGATTTTAAGGAGCTGAAGGAAGTTTGGACATGGATATGAGGAGGGAAAGAGTTCCAGGCATGGGGGAGAGCCAAAAAAAGTACCAAGTCAGAAGATAGAATGTTATGTTTGAACAGCAAGGAGGCAGTCAGTGTTACTGGGCATGTAGAGAGGAGTAAATTATAAAAAAATATTAGAAAGGGCCAAGTTATAAAGGACTTTAAAACCCAAAGGACAACTATATGGTGTAGTATCTGAACTCAGACATTTACTATCTATGTAACCTGGATAAGCCATCTAACTTTCTTTGCCTCAGTTTCTTTTTTTCTGTAAAATAAACTAGAGAAGAAAATGGCAAACCATTCCACTGACTTTGCCAAGAAAACCTCAAATGGAGTCACAAAGAGTCAGACATGACTGAAAAGCAATTGAACAACAACAAAAAACCAGAGTCAATTTTATATTTGATCTAGGAAGAAATGGGAAGCCACTAAAGTAAATTGAATTGGTGAGGGGCAGGGGCAGTTGGGGATGTGGAACATGATCAGACCTGTACTTTCAGCAGATCAGTTTGATAGCTGAATGGAGAAGATTGGAAAAGGGAAGAGAGAGAAGGCAGGGAGAGGAACATTCAGTTTACTGCTACAATGGTCCAGGGGTGAGGTGATGAGAATCTAGACTAGGGCAGAGGCGATGAAACTGAAAGATATTAACGAAGGTGAAATTGACAAATCTTAGCAACAGATTGCAGATGGGGCTGGGTGAGGAGTGGAGGATGACCTGGGAGGATGCTGGTGCCTATGACAGTAATAGGGATGTTAGGTAGAGGGAAGAATTTTGATTTTACATATGTTGAGATTAAGATATCTACATGACATCTGGTTTAAGATACCTAATAAATAGGTGGAGATGGGAGAATAGAAGTCAGCAGATAGGTTAGGGCTGGCAAGTAAATCTGCATAGAGATGATCCGTGAAACCATGGCAGCTAATGAGATCACCCACTGAAAGAGTATTAAGGGAAGAGAGCAGAGAAGAGTTGATGAAGAGCAGATCCCTGCGTGAGACATGCATGGCTAGTGAGTATGATATGATCCAACAAAGAATAAAAGGGGGTGGTCATAGAGGTAAGAGAAGAACCAGGAGAGAGCAGTGCCATAAAAATGTGAAGAGGAGATTATCCTGGAGAAGATGATGATTAAGTGTTAATGGCTGCAGAGAAATTAAGAATGAGTCCTGAGAGGGAAAAGAAAAAAATAGATATGTCATTTAAGATATCATTGCTAATTTTGGAGAGAATGGTTCCAGCTGAATGATGAGGTCAAAAATTAAACCGAAGAATTAAGAGAATAAAAGAAAAAATGGAGCCACCTATTGTGGATGACCTTGTCAAGGAGTTTGGCCACAAAAAGGAGGAGAGATATAAGGCAATAGTTAGCAAGGATGAATGAATCAAATGAACTTTTCTGAGGATGAATGAGATCCAGGCACATTTTTAGGTAGTAGGGAAGCAGCCAGTAGATAAGGAAAAATTGAAAATTAGCAATAAAAGTGAGGCGATTATACAATTTTCTGGGAAAGATGAGATAGAATGGGATAATTTTTCTCTGTAGAAGTTTTGTCTTGGCAAGAAGAGGGGCCACCTCTTCATGTGAATCAATGGGTGAAGAATGAAAGTGGCAGAAGCATTTTATTGATGAGAGATGAGGAGTAGGAAAGAAGAGGAGACTGTAGAATATGAGATTGTGCACTATTTATTTTAGCTAATAAAAGAGATTGATATGAAGAGTCTTGAATTATATGGGAGATGGAGCAGGAGGTCCTAATTGGAAATATGGAATAGACCTTAGGGATGAAGAGAGATGCAAAGGAAGGAAGGAAGGAAAGGAAAGGAAAGAAAGGAAAGAAAGATTCTCCATTTTGGAGAGAGGAATTGGATTAGAGAGAGTAAAGATGAAAAGTTTGTTTCCTAAGCCCCCTCCACAGACAGCTTTAGGCCATCTGGATCCACGCAGTGTTGCTCTGTGAAATGCCATTTTGTGGTTGCTCTTTGAATGTGCTTTTCATTCAAAGTACCATTTCCTTGTTGTTTCTTTTCCTCTATTCCTTCCCCAGCTGCTAGTTTCTTCCTTCCAGAAATTACTTTATGTTTATTTTCTAGGTGCCTTGTATTTATTTATATGTGTATATGTTAATAGAATAAAAGTGATTTGAGGGTAAGGACTCTTTCTTTTTTGTCTTTTTATCTCTAGTATTTGGGACAGAATCTGGCATGTTTAGATTTTTTTCTAAATGAAAAAAATATTTCACTGGAATAGACAACTTGGAACAAAGGGATGCTCTCTGTGAATGTAGGCATGCCTTACCCTGCAACTTAAAAGTTTAGAGAATTCACTGGAAGGAACAATATCGTTTGTGAGACAGAGGCATCAAATATGCCACATGGGCAACACTCCCAAACCAGATTAAAATGTAACTGGGAAATATTTCCCAGAATAAACAAAATGCAATAAAATATAGATAAGATTACATTTAAAAACTAAGTCAATGTATGGTAACTTTGTTTCTGTCAAGTTTGAAACCATTGGTGTAGAGGATAAAGAAATTTTTTTAGATTCAGAGATTTTGACATATACTGGCTGAGCAAACCATTTAATTCTTAGTACCTGATAGAAATGTTTAATAGATGTTGATGATTGATTGATTGAGTAAAAATTAATGCGTCAAAGCTGAATTTGCAGGAGCTGGAATCTCCTTTGAGGATGTAACTTCACAAATACAAAGCAGATGCTCAAAGTCACTTGTATGTTTGTGTATGTTGGCTGTGTTAGCACCATGAACTAGCTGCTTCTTAAATTGTCTATTTGAGTCAATACTATGTGGAGCATTTTGGGATTTTCCTTCCAGAATTTTGTTTTTTCTTGAGGAGTTTTCTGCTAGAACTTTTGGGACACAGAAAAACAGCCCTCAATACACACTCAACTAACCTCTATATGGAGTTCCTTCCTTTGCCTGGTGCAAACTTAAGAGTGTCACAGTATTTTAGAGTTGCGAGAGACCATAAGGATCAATATGTAAAATTCTCTTAATTCAATGGCTCCTTAGGAGGTACCCCTCCTTTTCCTCTTTTTGAAAACAACTTGCTTTTGTTTGATGCTAGGTAGGAAGTTCCTGGGACTTCTTTAATCTCTTTCTTATGGTGGGGAAGGAAAGTTGAATGGGCCCAACCATTCATGAGTCTGCCTAATGATGTATAGTCACAGAGTTTTTCTATCCTTCATTGAAGATTTATTTGGGTGAATGTTTTTATTAAGAATTTGTTATTCTTTCTGAAACCTAATGAATCTGCATATATTTAAATGACTTTCTCTGGTGCATACAGGATGATCATTTATTTAATTTTTAGTAGGCAGTGATTAGAGTTGGTGTGCTGATGGTGGTTTTGGTGACATCCAACATCTTTGCTTCCTATATATCAAATAGGGCTTTATCCCCCTTGCCCCCTACCCCAATATTGATAAAATAAATCAGTCTCTCAGTGCTGACCTTTTACTTATTGAAACCAAAATTATAATTCCTAGGACATATATTTTCCAGTTTTCAGGAGAATCTTAGAGAAAGGAGATATGGAGGCTTCCTATATAATTTGAAAAGTTATTTTAACTGATTAAGCACTGTAAGAGAAATTAGATTTCGTCAAAAGATATTATAGGGAAAAAGAAAATTAGCAAATTAAAAAAAACATTATTGTCTCAAGAGGTCATTTTTCCATTTTTTTTGTCTTCAAAAGGTGGTTATAGTTAATCCACTTGAAAAATTATAAACATCATAAAATTATTAAAAGATTTATAACTTACTCTCCATAAAGTTACACTGTGAGATAGTTTGTGCAAGTTTTATTTTTCTCATTTTGATTTAAGAAAGAGACAGTGCAGTTTAGTGGTTAGAGAGGGGGGCCTTAGGGTCAGGAAGTCAAATTCAAGTCATTCCTCTGACCCATATAGGCTATGTGACCCAGTGGAAATAACTTTACTTTTTGAATATTCTAAGCACTTCTCTAGCTATATGTTATAATGTCTAGAGTGCTAGACTTGGAGTCAGAAAAACTCGAGTTCAGGTCTTGTTTCAGACAATTACTTCAACTCTCTCTGCCTCAGTTTACTCATCTTTAAAATGAAGAGTCTGGAGTTCCTGGCCTTTGAAGTTCCTTTCAGCCTTCACATGCCATAATCCTATAAATCACTGAGAAGTTATTATTTTGCATTTGAAAAGAAGTTCATTGCTAGGAATTCCCTACATCAGAGATATCAAGATGTGGGGGATACATGTGACTCATAGCACCTCTTAGTGTGGCCAACAGTAGTTTCTACTTGATTTTAATGTGTTGATATATCAATAAATAAGAAATATATAGGCATGCTGAGTTTTCAAAGTCAATATGTGGCCCACAGGGATCCTTATGTATGGTTTAGTGGTCCTCATTTCTATCTGAGTTTGACACCACTGCCCTTTGCTAATAAAACCACCGGTCCAGGCAATGAGTAAGGAAGACAGTAGTGATACATCAAGTTGGATGCTTTCTGCTCACTCAGATAAATCCACTCCACTATATGAATGTGGCACCAAGGACACCCACAAAATGTCTTCCTTCAAAATAGTAACTGATTTGGACCTAGCCAATGCAGGAATTTTGCATGCAGGGATCCAAATTCAGATGCTCACAGTTGTACAAGTGAGGAATAGTAAGTGCCGAATGGAAAGGAAAGTGTGGCCATACATCCAATAAAGCCCAGCAGCTTGCAGAAAAGAAAAAACCCAACCTCCTCCACATCACTTTTTGTTCAACCTCAAGTCAGACCTTCTGGCATCTGTTTGTACATCATGACAGGAAGTAAGCAATGAGGGCCAATCACTGGCCATGTTTGGAGCCCTAATCCTTGTCATTTTGGGGGACATAAAAGAGCATTAGAAGACTCTGCTCTTTGACCTCAAGAAACTTTGGAAGTTTAAAGAAGATTCTTGAAAGAATTTATGAGCCTGGGAGATGATCTTAAAACTTGGTGGATAGAGAGCCAGACCTAGAGATGGGAGGTCCTGGGTTCTTTCTGGCCTCAGACACTTCCTAGTTGTGTGACCTTGGGCAAGTCACTTAACCCTAATTGACTAGCCCTTATCTCTCTTCTTCATTGGGACCAATACTTAGTGTTGATTTTAAGAGAGAAGGCAAGTTGTTTTTTTTTTTTTTAAGAAGTTATCTGCTGATCCAATCCCACCTTGGATGGCCTCATATCTTACATGTGAGATAGATGATTAACTGTGTATAGCTTATATACATTTTAAAAAGTCTTAGCATTATTATCTGTTTATTTTGTTCCAGTAATTTCCCTTTAAATCAGTGGATCTGAACCATTTTTTTCATGTGTCATAAATCTCTTTGGCAGTTTGTAAAATTATGGACCCCTTCTCAGAATCATGTTTTTAAGAGCATAAGATATAAGACTACAAAAGAATCTTTGTAATGAAATATATTTATTAAAATTACAAAAAGAAACCCCAACAGGTTTCCAGCCCCAGATTAAGAAACTCTGCTTGAAATCATCCCATCATTGAATCTTTCCTGTTACAAAGGAAACTATTTCATCAAAACCTACAGATCCAACAACTCTGGCCAACAGTATGTATGACAGTCCACACTGGAAACATTGGGGTCCAACCTTTCTTCTGAGAGGTTATTGAAACTTAGAGGCACAGATCTGGGTCTGGAGGGGACTCCAGAGCCCACCTATTCCAAACCTTCACTTTATAGCTGAGGAAACTGAAGCATGGGGAGTTTAAGTCTCTTGCCTAATGTCACAGAATTAGTAAGTATCTGAAATGGACTTTGAACTCAACCCTCTGATTTCAGAGAGAGCATTCTTCTTCATTTTTCACTATAAGTTCTCCAAGACCAAGTTCGTTCATTGTAATCCATTTGGTGGCAGCCTGGTGGCCAAGTAGATAGATCACCGGTCTCTGAATTGGGAAGACCTGAATTTTGAATACTGCTTCAGATAATAGTTGTGTGGCCCTGCTAAACTCATTTAAACCTTTCTCAGCTCATTTCCTATGAAAAGGAATATCCCAAAGTTGTTGTGGTCATTGAAGGAAGAGATTATATATATATATATACACATATATATATATATATATATATATATA
>NC_058130.1:177398785-177414398 GCF_016433145.1 Gracilinanus agilis | reverse complement strand
ATATATATATATATATATATATATATATATGGAGTTGGCTAGCAGTAAAGTTTTATCTAAAAGTTGTTGTTCCTGTTGTTCAGTCATTTCCATTGTTCCTGACTCTCAGTGATCCCATTTGGGGTTTACTTGGCACAGATACAAGAGTAATTTTGCTATTTCCTTCTTTAGCTCATTTGACAGATACAGAAATCGAGGTAAAAATTGTCTAGGGTCATACATCCAGTAAGTATCCGAGGCCAGATCCGCACTCAGGAAAATGAGTGTTCCTGACCCCAGACATGGCACTCTATCCACTGATCTACCTAGCTGCCTCTATCTAAAAGTTAACGATTATTATTATTATCTTTTCCCCCCTCTTCTACTTTCTTTAGACTGTTTCAGTTCATAGGAGCATAGATTTAGAGATGAAAGATACTATGAAGATACTATGAAGATATCTTTACTTTAGCCTGTCTGTCAACAGAAATTGTATATAGGAGACTACAGAGGTCTTTGTCAGTAAGAGAGTGCTATACACCCATCCTCACCTCCACCCCCATTTTGCAGTTGAGGAAACTGAGGCAAAGGGAGGTTAGTTGGCTTGCCCAGGACCATATAACTAGTGAGTGTTTCTGATGGGATTTGAACCAAAATTCTTACGACTCTTAAGTGCAAGTATAAAGAAGTCCTTTGCTATTTCTCTGAATTTTTCATATTTGTAATTTCTGATAGAACAAATAATTTATGGTTAAATTCATATACCTTAATTGGCTGAATCATTTTCAATGAATGGGCAGTCCCTTTATTTCTAGCTGTTTGTTTCTTTATTTGAGATGGCATATTTTTTGCCTTCACTTATATTTTGATGCTTTATTCCCCTAATCTAGGATCCAATGTCCACCTTCTTCCAGTTTGGAGCTTCCATCCAGCAGCAAGCCACTATCATGATGAAAATCATGCAGGATTATGACTGGCATGTCTTCTCTGTGGTGACTACCACCTTTCCTGGCTACCGGGACTTCATAAGCTTCATCAAGACCACGGTAGACAATAGCTTCGTTGGCTGGGACATGCAGAATGTGATCACCCTGGATACTTCCTTTGGGGATGCCAAGACCCAAATTCAGCTAAAGAAAATCCATTCTTCTGTCATCCTGCTTTACTGCTCCAAGGACGAAGCGGTTCTGATTCTGAGTGAGGCCCGTTCTCTAGGCCTGACAGGCTATGATTTCTTCTGGATTGTTCCAAATCTAGTTTCTGGCAACACAGAACTCATCCCCAAAGAGTTTCCTTCAGGCCTCATTTCGGTCTCCTACGATGACTGGGACTATAGTTTGGAGGAGAGAGTGAGAGACGGGCTGGGGATTATCACCACTGCTGCCTCCTCTATGTTGGAAAAGTATTCATTCATTCCTGAAGCCAAGACCAGCTGCTATGGACAGCTAGAGAAACCTGAGCTCCCGCTGCATACCCTCCACAAGTAAGAGGCTCTTTTCTTTCCTAATGTGGATGGATGGGGTTTGCTTTAGAATATGCGTTTTTTTCTAGGAGGTTAATTTGAAGCAATAAAATCCCTTTGCACATTTTCTTTTTGGAGGGGGGAGTAGGTAGAGAAAGAAGTGAGGTAGATATATTACTTAATCTACTTGAGGAATTACAAGGGAACAAATTATCTTAATCAATGCAGAGTGGTAATTTATCTGTAGTTTTTATTCTTAGAAACATGTTCAAGTGACTGAACCAGGATCATGCTGCTATTAGATATCAAAGAGTAGACTTGAACCCAGATCTTATACTGAGGCTAGATATGTTGCTTCTAATCAGACCATTCATAGTAATTATTCACTTATATTGCTTTTTACAAGGCTCGTACTTTATATAAATTTTCTTATTTGATAACAATTGACATTTGTAAACCACTGTAAAGGTTACAAAATATTTAGCACAATTCCAGCAAGTGAGCCTCACAATAACCCTGGGAGAAAGGCTCTAATGCTATCCTTCTTCCCATTTTATAGATGAGGAAACAATCTTAGAGAAGGTAGGCAACTAGTCTGTGGAGACATAGCTAGTTTCAGTAGCAGGATCTGAACCCCAGTCTTCCTGATTTAGGGTATAGTACTTCATTGACTAATGCCTGTGATTTAATGCAAAAATTGTTAGATTATTATATTTTTTACAAATGAGTAAATTAAGGCAAAGAGGTATGAAACAGCTTGCCTAAAAAGTAAGTAATGGAACTTGAAATTATATCATGAGGCCATGGAGTCTAGAGCTAGAAAGGATGTTAGAAGCCTTCTATTTCAACCCCCTTATTTTATAGGTAAAGAAAGTGAAGCCTACCAAAGTTAAATGAAAACAGCTGGCTAGTTTAGATAGAGCACTCGGATAGGGTTAAGAACATCTAAGTTCAAATCCAACCTTGGACACTTTCTAGCTATGTCACCCTGGGCAAGTCACTTAACCTTGGGTTGCCTCAGTTTCCTCATCTGTAAAATTAGTTGGAGACAGAAATGGCCAAACCACTTCAGTATCTTTACTAAGAAAATGCCAAAGGGGCTCTGGATTGAAACAAATGAACAATGACAAAAATAAAGTTAAGTGACTTGCCTAAAATCACATGGATCAGTGATAGTAGTGAGATTTGAACTCAGGTCCTCTGACCTGGCCTAGAGCCACTTTTAAAAAAACTATGCCATGCAGATCTTCTGATTCAAAACATACTACACTGCTTAATTAGGATTTATCCTTGTCATCCGCCTTCATATGACTATATCTGTTCGGAGATTTAAAGTAACAAGTGGTTGAATAGGAGTTGCAGTCAGAAATATCTGGATTAAAATATTTCCTCAGGTTCTATTTATATAATTCACTTAACTTCCATGTTACCAGATTCCCTCATCTCTAAAATGAGGAGATTGGTAATCAGTGCCTCTATGGTTCCTTCCATCTCGTATTTTATTATTCTATGATCCAGTGAACCTCAGCCAATGAGCAATGAGCAGAGAGATACTAAAACTGGACATTTTAAAAGGAAATAACGTTCGCAATCCTTTTGTTCCTTTTACCCTCTGATGTTGGGTTCAGGAGAGCACAATGGTTCATTGTCAATAGAAGAGCATAAAGAGGCAGCTGAGTAGATCAGTGGATAGAGAGACAGAGCCTAGAGACAGGAGGTCCTGGGTTCAAATGCAGTCTCATTCTCTTCCTAGCTGTGTGACCCTGGGCAAATCACTTAACGACCAATCCCTGGCCCTTACCATTCTTCTGCCTTAGAACCAATATGCAATATTGATTCTAAAATAGAAGGCAAGGGTTTTAAGAAAAACAAAACAAAACAAAACAGGAAAGCACAGATGCTGCCATAAGTCCACCCTCAGCATTTGTTGAGTTTTAAACTTATTATATTTTAGTGATATTATTCAAATCAGCTTACTTAATATCAAAATGGGGGAATGGGGGGGGGGATTGTGCTTCTTTATGCTTGAATCACAGCCTGAAAATGAAGTCATACATTTTTAACATTTCACTGCTTTTTTTTTCCTTTCCTTTCATGGTGACCTCCTTAAAGATCTTGTTTCCAATTGTCATTTTCTATATTCTGAATCATTTCCAAATTCTCAGGAAGTATGCTCAGATAAATTAAGGCCTGACATAGATACCCATGTGGAAGCACTGTTTCTACATCTAGTCAGACCCAAAGAGAAGCTGGACTAATGAGTTCTCTCTGCTGATAATGAGACTTGCCCTACAGCTGGAATATTTGGGAATTTGCAATTTTGATAGAAACATTAGTCAATTTGTAGGCAATGGAAATATAATTTTTATGGAGGGAAAAGAAGCAGTGAGTGATGAATGGCTCACTATTCAGATTTCTTCACAATTACCACCTCTTGGCTCCTTCCCTAAAAAATACCTGCTGGTATGAAATCTGGCTATATTATTTCCAGAGGTTCTGCCTTTGAATGCAGTAATTTTATAAGTGGCATTTCAGTCCCACAGAAGCAATATATCAAGTGTTGTAAATCATCTCTCTGCACCAGCATTGAGTCTACTGAGTTGGTATTTATTGAAATATCACTCAGTCTGGGGAGAATTGGTACCCACCGAAGATATGAAGTTGGGTAGTTGCCAGGTGACTTTCTCTCTCTTGGGCTACTCATTATAGATGGTACTTTGTTCTGTCCAGGGAAGATCAGAACCTATGCTTCATCCCTGTTGACTTCAAGCTGAATACAGTCCAGAGAAAGCCTCAAAAAGGTCGAGATGGTTTTGGGGTCAGGATTGAAAGATGTTGTTTTTTGATGAGAGGCTAAAATAATTATCACTTCTTAGTCTGGAGAATCAGAGAAATTATGATCAAAGTGGATAAGATTATAAATAAAACACAGAAAGAGTGAACCAAGACTTATTTACTTAGATTCTAGTATGTCAGAAAAAGGGAGAATGCCTCAAAGTCTGAAAAAAGGTACATTTGAGAAATACAAAAGAAACTTATAATTTATATCCCAAGGAGTAGACTTTTAGGTTTCATTTCTAGAATGCTAATAAAATTGCTCACATTTGTATGATCCCTTTAAGGTTTTCAAAGTTCATGCAGTATTTCATTTATTTCTCATAGAAACCCTATGAGTTGGGTATTCATATGATCCTATTTTCTTTTTTTTTTCTTTAATGATTTTTATTTCTTAGAAAAGTTATCCATGGTTACATGATTCATGCTCTTACTTTCCCCTTCACCCCCTGACCTCCTCTCCCCATAGCTGATGCACATTTCTACTGGTTTTAACATGTGTCATCAATCAAGACCTATTTCCAAATTGTTGATAGTTGCATTGGTGTGGTAGTTTCGAGTCCACATCCCCAATCATGTCTGCCTCAACCCATGCATTCAAGCAGTTGTTTTTCTTATATGTTTCCTCTCCTGCAGTCCTTCCTCTGAATGTGGGTAGCGTTCTTTACCATAAATCCCTCAGAACTGTCCTGGGTCATTGCATTGATGCTAGTACAGAAGTCCATTACATTCTATTTTACCACAATGTATCAGTCACTGTGTACAATGTTCTTTTGGCTCTGCACCTTTCACTCTGCATCAATTCCTGGAGGTCTCTCCAGTTCACCTGGAACTCCTCCAGTTTATTATTCCTTTTAGCACAATAGTATTCCATCACCAGCATATACCACAGTTTGTTCAGCCATTCCCCAATTGAAGGGCATCCCCTCATTTTCCATTTTTTTGCCACCACAAAAATCATGGCTATAAATGTTTTTGTACAAGTCTGTTTATCTATGATCTCTTTGGGGTACAAACCCAACAATGGTATGGCTGGATCAAAGGGCAGGCAATCTTTTATAGCCCTTTGAGCATAGTTCCAAATTGCCATCTAGAATGGTTGGATCAGTTCACAACTCCCATATGATCCTATTTTATAGATGTGTAAACTGAGGTTCTGAGGGTTTAAGTGACTTATCCAGGGACCCATAACTAGTAAGATTTTGAGTCAGGATTTGAACCTAAAGTACCCTGACTCCCAGACTGCTTTCTATCCACTGCACCTGCTTCTCATACTTAATAGTAAATAGCTATGTAATAGATTATGGAGGGAAGCTGTCATGTTTTGGAAAAAAAATGTGTCTAACCTGCTGGTGATATTGGAGTGGCAGGGGCAGTTTCAAGAAGTCCATTAGTGTCTTATTTGAAGCAGGTTATTTGGTTCCTTGGACTATGGAGGCAATAGCATTTCTAGGCAGCTAGATGGGTTGATAGATAGAGTACTAGGTCTGGAGTCAGAAAGACTCATCTTCTTGCATTCAAATCTGACTTCAAACACTTACTAGCTGTGTGACCCTAGATAAGTCACTTAACTCTTTTTGTCACAGTTTCCTCATATGTAAAATGACCTAGAGAAGGAGGTGGCAAAGTACTCCAGTATCTTTGCTTTGGCAAATCCAAAATGGTATCATGAAGAGTGAGATAGGATTAAAATGACTGAGTAACATTGGGTTACTTGGGCTATGGGGGCAATAGCATTTCTTGTATTCTCCTGGAATGTGGATACAGTTGCAATGACACATCCTGCTCAGGGATGAAAATGGAACCTAAAATTCTCCCTGGAATGACCTGGAGATGAAGTCACCATGGCCCCGTCCATATTCCTGGAATTTTCACTGTGGCGAAGTAGGGAGGGACGTGGATGTGGAGGTGATCGGGAGGGAGAAAAGGTTAAGTTCTTTATGTTGAATATTCTGGGTTTTACAAAAAAGCACTTTGAAAAAAGCAGTCAGCAATTTTTGAAGTGCAAAAATAGCTCAGCCATATTATGCAACACCTTCCTTCCTACTGCAGTTATTAAACATCTGTTCTCCCGCCAAAGCATAGAGCATATCCATGGGTAGCTTCCATTAATGTGAATGGAAGCTCTTACCTGCCATAACAGTTCTGCACTCTGATGGAGCCTATTCAGCTTGCCCAGAAAACTTGTCCGTTTTATGAATTGACAGGCCCTTGGTGGAGATCCAAGTGAAGGAGAAAATTGCACAAATTCAGGACTGCAAATAAAGCCATTGTCCATTCATGCTACTTTATATTGTTTTCCATCTAATATGATTCAATATAGCCAGATATAAAACACTATGTTGACACAGAAAAGCCACTACATACATGTTAGACAAGAAAAGGTGATCATCCTTTCTTTCTCTCTCTTTTTTTAATCTTCTCCATAGTTCAGAGAATTAGTGATAATAGAATACTAGAAACAGACACTCCTCTACCAGCTTCACCCTCTATTGAGGGTTTTGATTATGGTATAACAAAGGAGCTTAGAGGGGGCATTGAATTAAACTGAGAATTAAAATTAATATTCAAAATACTCCAAGTATTATATTTAATAAGACTTATTAAATTTAACTTGAAGCAAAAGGGAAACAAAAAGACTAGAGTCAAGAGGAAGCTCACTGGAGCCATGCAGGTGGAAGAAGAACGAGAGGGAGGAGTTACAGAAATATATTAACAATAACATAAACACATAAATAAAAAGGGAAAAGGAATTTTGGGGTGAGGAAAGAATTCTGGGAGATTTAGTCCAAGGGTTCAAGATTTTTTCTAATTACACATAAATATGAAGTATAAAAGTATTCCATGAAAATATCTAAGAAGCTTCTTTATGTTTTTCTTCATATTTTTAGCTTTTGTGCATATAGATTTATAGTTTTCCTAATGGACATTCTATTTCCATTTTCCTCTTCATTATCATCATCATTATTATATGATGTTCATATAAAATCATAGTTAGATGCTGGAGATGATGGTGATAGTAATAGTGATGCTATTTCAAAGACCTGTGATTTGTTGATGTTGAATTTTCTCTAGCTACACAAGAACCAGGATTATATATTTACTCTACAGGATTATGGAACAGAAAATCCGATGTAAACTTTAAAGCATTATACAGTGTCTCCCAATAGCCTTACCGCAACTTTAAATGAATAGAGTTTAATTCATTTCTACAGGAAATACTGTATAAATCTGAATAGTTAGACTCAGTTCATTCTTAGTTGGTAGCTTTCTTCTCTAAGTTTGTATTTAAGTATATTGTTTGTCTTAGGATGAGGGACCAAGGAGGAGGTTGTTAGGTGGTGGTAGTTAATGAAGAGTAATCATAGGGCTCTTCCCAGATCAGCATCCTCCGTATTGTTAAGTGATTTTCCAGAGAGTTTCTCTATATTTCAATCATAGAGAATGAAAAAAAATAACTAGAGGAACATTTGCTATGCTCAAAGGAAGTGATTCCTATATCCTCATTGAATTGAGAGATAGCTATAAGACAGGAAAGAGAGGAATTGAAATAATCCCCTCTTAAACTTCATCACTGCCCTTTGGGAAATTGTGGGTCTCCTGTTGGAGGAAAACAAATTGTTCTTTAGTGACTATAAGGAACATTGTATTCTGTTTTTTAAAAAAATGTTGGTATTTTATGGGTTTACATCACCTTAATTTCCATGTTTTCTCATTCTTCCTCCTCTACATATTGAGTCAATCCCCTAACAAAGAATAAACAAG
Organism: Gracilinanus agilis; assembly: GCF_016433145.1. NCBI lineage: Eukaryota > Metazoa > Chordata > Mammalia > Didelphimorphia > Didelphidae > Gracilinanus > Gracilinanus agilis. Next base: position 177,406,357 of record NC_058130.1, on the reverse strand, counting down.
AGAAGAGGAAACGAGAAAACAGTCAAGGATCATTAACCAACAAATCAACCAAGTCTAACATCATATTTGTTCATAGTCCCTCACCTCTGAAAAAAAGAGTGGAAAATATCTTTTATTATGTCTTCAAGATCAAGCTTCATTTTTATTATTATACAGCATTTGTTTTGTTTTGTTTTTACATTATTGTAGTCATAGGCACAGACGCACAGACCCCCCTGCCAACACACACATTTTTTCCTGTTATTTTGCTTACTTCATTTAGCCTCAATTCATAGATCTAACTGATTCCTAAGTAAGTGCTTGATTTATTTGATTTTCTACCTTTAGGAAGCAATTTGATATGGTGGAAACAATTCATAATTTGGAATCAAAATACTAAGGCTGAAATCATAGTGCTGCTAATAACTACCTGTGTAACCTTGGACAAATTAGGTAACCTCTCTGGTCTCAGTTTCCTCATTTGTAAGGTGAAGTTGTTGACTAGATGACTTCTGAGCTCTAAATCAATCATCTTAGGATCCTAGGTCTAAGCTAGACTCATCTCCAAGCAAGAAAGAAAGTATATGGATAGAGGACATAGAGACTAGGTGGCTCAATGGATTGAGAACTGGGTCCAGAGTTAAAAAAAAGAGTAAAGAAAAATATATATTTTTAATTTTTAAATTAAAATTTAATCTATTAAAATTTTAAATTATTAAATTAATTAAATTATTAAAAAATTAAAAAGTAAAATTTCAAAAAGTTTAAAAAAAGAGTAAATAGTTCTGGGTTAAAAACTGAGTTTCAGACACTTCCTGGTTCTATGACCTTTGGCAAGTCATTTAACCCCCATTGCTCAGCCCTTTCTGCTCTTTTGCCTTGGAACCAACAATACACAATATTGATTCTAAGACAGAAGGAAAGGTTTCTAAAAAAATTGTTTTTTCAAATATCAGGTAAAAGGCAAATAAAAGTCATATCAATGCCATCCCTGAAACTGTTTCAGGCTCTATTTTCAACACAGGGTCATAGAAAAAAGTAACTTGTTTGCTTACTTTTTAGAGGGCTGAATTAAATTTCCTTGGCTTGCTCTTATTTGATAACTGTTATCGCTGTTGATTTTTATTTGAAGGATGTCAGTTAAAAAAAAAAAAAGGTTCAGTTCCCTTAGCTTGCTGGAACCAGTAAAAATTCCCTCGGGTAAATGTGATAACTCTTTGCAAATATTTATTTGTAGAATCTCAATTTGCTTGACAAACATGACTGATAATGGCATTGGGACCTCAAGAGGATATCAGGCATGCAGGACATGGGAGGAGCCACTGCTGTGTCTCACATCAAAGCCTGAGACAATCTGGTCTTCAGCTTTGTCGTGGAAGAGCAAAACTGAGTCTCAGGACCAACTGGCAATCAGCCTGGTCTGAAACCCTAGGGGTGACCTGCTTTGAGGGCAGCCTGAAAATACCTATGGTGGTAGAGAGGGAAGGACTAAGAACTGCAACAGGATGTTTCTTAGCGTTCCTTTGGCATTGTAGACTTGCCAGGGGCTGATCATCATCACTGTGGGACCAGCTCTGAAGTGAAGACAATGACTTTACTTTAGGATTGGTTCCCTCATTTGTGCTCCCCTGGAACAAAGTCCCCCCCCCCTTCTGTAGATCAAAAAGATCAGATACCAACACAGCAATGGTAAGTCAACCACTCCCAGTTATTGAATGAATGGTTCAACAAATCCCAATAGTAGGAAACCTAAAGGACTCAGAAGTGACTAGACCTGAACCCTAAGTGAAAAACCAATTAGATTATTTTAAGGTCATTTGCTAGGCATAATTACTGCTCAAGTGTGATGAGATGGAAACTGAGGAGGCTAACTTCTTGAAATAGTGTATACTTATGTAGAAGCCTTAGATCTGTTTTCCTCTGGGGATGGATGGATGCAAAACTTTATTTTTAATAAATTATTCTCAACAGATAAGAGCCCTAGTTAGGAGATATATCAGTAAATGATGGTTCATTGTTTTTTCATGTAAAGACAGGAATCATTGAGGATATTTCTCCTCTTCCCAAAGTGGATATAACTCCAGTGAAATAAAAGCCCCCTGAGGACAGAGTCTATACTTTTGTTTTATTTTGTATGTTCCATACTTTGTATGGTCCCTTGTATGCAGTGAGTACTTAATAAAGAATGCATTTTGAATTGGTTGGCTTTGGTGGGGGTGGGGGGAGGAGTGGCATGGAAAATGGAGTATAATGCAAAGAACATTGACTTTGAGTCCTTATCTGCTTCTGACTTTTACTACCTGGATAAGCATGGGCAGGTACCATAATCAGGCTGGTTCCTAGTTTCCTCTGTCAAATAAGAGGGTTATTCCAAATGGCTTCTGAAGTCCCTTCAGTTCCATATCTACGATCCTATGATATAAAAATACTTTTTTTTTCACCATTAGTGAGAGAGTTCATTTTTCTAACATTAGATACAGGAAGTATTTAAGTTTTCACAGAATAATAGTTATTCCCAAAAGCCAGCTAGAATCAACAACTAAGAAATGTTTATTGAGCCCATATTCAGGGCGATATCCCCAATATTCTGGGAGATACAAAGAAATATAAAGCATGATCTCTACCCTCTAGGAACTTACAATCTAGTTGAGTTAAGTAGAAAAGTCATTTCACATGACAAGTTAAATAATGGTATGATGATTAAGTTTGAACTTAAGATAGCAATGCAAGTGATGAAATGCCAAATAAATTATATAGATAACAGGTACATGAATTTAAAGAGAATGATTATCATAGGCTAGAATAGTATGAGAAGACTTCATTGAAGATTCAGGGCTTGAACTGTCCTGAAGAATTTGTAGAAAATGTATAATTGAATAAGGAATTGGAGAAAATTCTTTTATTTCAACCTAACACTGGAAAATAATACTGTTCATGTAAAAAAAATTAAACCAAATAGAACCCAAAGGAACCATTTGAGCTAAAAGGCAACTCCAAAATTTAGAACACAATAATTTTTTAGGCAGGTATTAGAGAAGAGTAGGAATGTCAGGTGCCCAAGGACTCCTTCATTTCTAAGCTACCCTTTGGCTGCTCCCCTTGAAGTTTTTATTTCTGGTGTGGTCTCTAATACATAATATAGATGCCCTCAAGTGGTTATCTCTCCATCTGAGAGTTAAAGGAAGATCTTTCTTTTCAGGTTAAAACTCTAGACAACCAGTCATGGCCCAGAGCTACCTTCTGTAACCTCTCTTTATCTTTTCCTCATGCTTATTTCTCCTCCTTTTTCCATATCCGATTTCTGGATATTGATTGTCTATACTTGTGGAAAAATCACTTTGGACCAGAAAAATCTCTAAATTCCTCTCAGCCTGGTGTATATTCTGAAGATGCTGGCCTGGCTATATAAGCTAAATCTGACATGTGAGCTAGAACCATACCACATTTTCAACAGACATTAAAATCTGATGCATAACTCAAAGGATCTGATGATGGTCCACATACTGCTGCCCTCTAACCAGTTTGTTAAGAATTGGATTCCTTGGCTTAAGTTCTGTCAAAACAAAGGATGTAAACAAATCCTGTTCAGTTTAGTGTATGATAAAGTGGCTCATTTTCTTGATTGTCAAAGCCAGGATAAAGCATTCTTTGTGTTTCTCTTGTAATTACACTAAATTAAATTATACAAACAAGCAAACATTAGGCATCTGCTGTATGTCAGACACTGAGAATATAAAGTAAAAAACAAAAACAGCTCTTGCCCTGAGGAGTTGGGGGGACTACACGCAGAAAGGGATAGGACCAATATATAAAAAAGATATAAAACAAATATACTGTAAAATTTAAGTTAATATCTAATAATTCCAAGTATTATTTATTAACAAACTCTTGAAGTAGAAGAAACAAAAGAATAAAAGTATGAAAACCTAAGTAAATAACAGGTAGTAAAATTCTCCTGCCTGGCTCTCCTCAACCTCCACAGACTGCGTTTCTGGGAGAAGAGAGAGCAGAAGGAACTACACTCACAACTTTATTTCCAAAATAAGGACGTAACATGAGAAGGAAGGTGGGAAGCTGGAAAAAAGAGTTCTGGGGAGACATTCTAATTGTATAATATCCATATGAGGAAAGTCTTTAATAACTAGGGAAATCAGAGAACTCTTAGAATTCCTTGTTTACTTCAAAATTCTACTCTCATTACACCTTCTAAGGAAAGTCTTTTCTGATACCTCTACTTTATATATTGTCCATCCAAATATATATATATATACACATGTATATATATATATACATATGTGAATATATGATATTGTGCTTATATAGATTATTTATGTATATATCTTTACATAGAATATAAGCTTTCTGAGAGCAGTGACTTTTTTCATTTTAATCTTTGTATGTTTACCACATCATTTGTCACAAAGTAGGAACAAAACTAATGTTTGTGGATTGACTGATCAGTCAGAAAATACATCTTGTAGAAAAAGGCAATTGAGATGATGAGCCTCATAGGGAGTTAGAGCTTCTTGGAGGTAGAGGCAGAACATTCTAGGAATGGAGGACAACCTGGTCAAAGATACAGAGGTAGGAGATAGAAGGTTAAGTTCAAGAAGCACCAAGCAGACCTGCTGGGCTAAAATGTGGAGGGCACGTGTGACATGCATCGCAAGGCAGAGGGGAATGTTTGATCAACTTGGAAAGAGAGGTTGGAGTCAGACAATTAAAATATTTTAAATATCAAACACAAGGAGTATTATCATTACCTGAGAATTCAGTATTAAGTAATGGGTATCAATGTTTCTTAGGATAAATTCATAATACAAAATTGTATGAAGGTAGTGACCTTATTAATAAACTCTGTCATTTATTAGGGACTTAAATGGATCTACCACATTATACTAGGCACAGTAGGAAATATAATAAGAAACAGGAAGTAGAATATCTACTGTCAATGAGTTTATAGTTTAAATAAGAAATTTTATATGTGGTATAATCAGATTGAGTGGTAGCTGGGACAGCTAGATGGCTTGGTGGATAGAGAGCCAGGCCCACAGATGGGAGGTTCTGGGTTCAAATTTGGTCTCAGAAAATTCCTAGCTGTGTGACTCTGGGCAAGTCACTTAAACCTAATTGCTTAATCCTTACCAATCTTCTGCTTTGGTATGGATACTCCAAGACAGAAGGTAAGTTGTTGGTTTTTGTTGTTTTTTTTTTTTAAGAGTAGAACTGTTCTGATTGAGTATAAGGGGGAAGCAACCCTAACATTTTCAGAGGAAACAAATAAAGGACAATTTATTCATTAATACTAACTCTTTTAGTTCTGGTTAGCCCTTCTGCTTCTAGAGTGCATTCATTTTCAGTCATTGTATTTTTTTTTGTGCTGGTGTAGAGCACGCCAAATCAGAGACTATTATGGGCTGGAGTAGAATAGGAAGACTTTGTGGGAGAAGTTAAGAGTTGACTGAAGCTTTGAAAAGTATGTAAGATCTGGATAGGTGGACAAGGAAATAGGAAACGTCCTTTGACTTCAAGAAAAATATGAGAAAGATCTGTTGATATGAGAGAGAGAGAGAGAGAGAGAGAGAGAGAGAGAGAGAGAGAGAGAGAGAGAGAGAGCACTTTATCTAAGTCAACAGAAGATTTTTACAGCACAATTATTTCCTAGTTGCATTTGGAGCAAGGTGGGAAAAAAACTGTTCTATTGCCTAGCTTCTCCAGAAATTGCAATCAACCTAATATATATCAGAATGTTAATTTTATTCCTTTTTTAAGACAACAGTGGAGAAGTTTTGATCTGCAGATTTGAAAAAAGAAAACACCTCCAAGGGGCTCCTTACCTTCATGTCTTTAATTCACACTACTCCTTCAACCTAAAATGTCCTTAATCTCCCCTCCTCAACTGTCCCAATTCCTTTACATAATTCAAGACCTGGCTCAAATACTGCCTATTACATGAAGACTTCCTTGATTATCTTGACAGGAAATCTATGATTTAACTAGATACTTCTAACTTCCTTTGAACTAACTTCATACCTTTCTCATTTCACTCTGATGGTCTATTATGCATTATGATTATTTATAATTGGTATTCATGCCATATCCCCCTGTAGATTTATTGATAGCAGGGACCATGCTTTATCTTTCCTGTATCTCCAAGAGTATCTTTCCTACAATAGGCACTTATGCATATTTGTGGAATGGAATTAAATAAATGAAGGAATATAAATTAGTTACAAGAAGAACTCAGTGATTCTCAAACTGTTGAAACTGGAATGGGTAACAGGCAAGATTTCAAGAATTCATGCCAAGGGATTTTTAAAACAGGAGATATCTCTCTGGGAATAGTGTAGGTCGAGCCTTACCTCTATAGACAGAATAATGAATGAATTGGCTTCTCAGCATTTAAATTTTGGTAAATAGAAATAAGGAGTAATTTATAGGAGATTGAGTTAAGTGTTATATACCAAGTGGTGTGATGTTATGTGGGAACAGGATTCTGGGAAGATTGATTTACTGAGGCAGAAATATGGAAATTGACAGTAGTCTTAGTACATAGATGAAAAGAATGGGGGTAGAAGACCACTGAAGACAGTGAGGAAGGGAGAAAATATGCCATATCAGAGGTGATTTTTATTATGTCTCATATAGCTCATTAGACATAATAAAATAGCTATGATGTATGAAGAAAATTATTTGAAATACATAGAAGTTCTCAAGATATAAAATTTAAGAATGGATCCAATGGGGGATATCTATTTAGGATATAACCTCAACTGGCTAGTTAACAACACACCTAGTTAATTTAGGAAGATGATCTAGAACAACCCCTAAGGCAACATTAATCTTGGAGATCTCAATGAAACTTGGTGAGATGAGAATCATGACTAGAATATGACTATGGTCATAGGTACTGTATTGAACAGAAATAGGATAGGTAAAAGGAGTGGAATAGCAACATATATTGAGCAATTAATCAACAAATGATTATTAAGCATCAATCATGTGCCAAACAATATGTTAAACACTGGAAAAATTAGAGGAAAAAGGAATTCATCCCTAAGCATTTTGTGTTTAAAACACGGACACACTGAAATATATACCAAATGATTATGAGACAATCAACTAGGTACTTGAAGTTTGGTAAAGGATAGGGAAGTACTTCAAGGAGAAAAAAGTGTTTAAGCCAAGCTCCGAAGCTCTCTCAGAAGATAGTGATTCTAAGAGATGGGATGAAGGTGAAGAGGAAACACATTCTAGGTAAGGATGAGAGCCTAGGCATATGTATATATGTATATATGTATCTCTCTGTTTCTGCCTTAGACTCTAATTTGTTATTGTTGTTTAGTTATTTCAGTTGAGTCTGACTCTTTGTGACCCTATTTGGGGTTTTCTTGGCAAGGATGCTGGAATGGTTTTCTATTTCTTTTTTCAGCTCATTGTGCAGATAAGGAAATTGAGGCACAAGCTTAAGTGACTTGCCCAAGGTTACACTGCTAATAAGTTTCTGAGACCAAATTTGAACTCTAGTCTTTCTGACTCCAGGTTCAGTACACTACTGTACCACCTAGCTGCCTATATATATATATATATATA
>NC_058130.1:177322634-177393937 GCF_016433145.1 Gracilinanus agilis | reverse complement strand
AGGAGGAGGAGGAGGAGGAGGAGGAGGAGGAGGAGGAGGAGGAGGAGGAGGAGGAGGAGGAGGAGGAGGAGGAGGAGGAGGAGGAGGAGGAGCAAGAGGATAAGGAACTGGGTTTAGTTTACTGGAAAAGAAGACAGCTTTTGACTTTAAACAGACTGAGGAGGAGAGAGCTGGCTAGAGAGGATCACAAAGTGGACATCAGTTTCCCCTACTTTTGTGAGTTGACTTCATCTCCCTCCGATAGCCTGTAGCAAGGAAAGGTAGCATCACCTGACATTTCTTCTTCTGTACACTAGATGTCTCTATTGATTCATAGCAACATAGCTGAAGGTACATTTCTCTTGTAATTTCAGTGAAGTGACTCTTAACAAGACACTTGATCTGAAACTCAGATTTTGGCCTTGGGACCCCCAAGGGGCTCTGCCTCTGTCATGACAAAGCTACAGTGGGAAAAAGGGAGAAAATGAAAACCTGCTTAGCAATAGTTTCAAAATCAGAGGAATATGTAAACCAAAATGTCATTCAAAGTCACCACACTGAACCCTTTATCCTTGAAAAAGAAACCAGCTATCCCTTGAGTTATGATTAGCTATTTTTCTCTCCTTTCTTGCTCTGGAAATGAAATAGGGTATAGTAGAGAAGACCACTGAACTTGGAGTGAGAACAAGTGGGTTCAGATCCCAGTTCTGCCATTTGATAGCTGAGGTACAATGAGATCTTTGGACTTGCTGATCTCTAAATAGATCCCCAGATCTAAATCCTGTACAAATTACAGAAATACACTTCTTGTTTTGTGCAAAAGTCAGATTTAGCCACAATGTTGTGTTGCTGCCTAATAATCTCTCTGGGTCATAAGACTATTGAATCATAGATTTGGAATATTATAGATCATTGAAATTAAATGTCTCGTTTTACAGATGAGAAAATGGAGGCATGGGGAAGGAAAAGAAGGATTCAAATCTTAGTCTTCCCTTTGACTCCAAATTAGTTCAGCAATATTTTGTCTTTATTTTTCTTCTTTGACAAAATAATGAGTATTCAGCAAAATCATAGACGAAGAATAAATAGCTTCACATTTTGCCTATAAAAACACAGCAAAAGAAAGGAATGAAAAAAGTAATTACCATGTTGTACTTTGTACATAAAATCATAATACATGCAACCAAATTTATGAACCACCAAATAACATTATTGACAATATCTGAAAAAAATCAGTAAAGTCAGAATCAGATGTTATGTAAATCTTGTAAATCTTTTCAAGGATATGTATTGGTAGATGGGTGGCAGATTCTGCCATGAAACAAAAATCAGAGAGAACACCTTGCTTGAGTGTGTTGCACTGGCATTCATAAAATATTAAGAAGCCAAGAGAAAGTTCTCTTCCATACTGGATAGATTCTTTATGGGGGGGGGGTTCATGGAAAGGACCTAGGACTTTCCCAAAATAAGGCATCCTGCAGCTCCTTTCATTGAAGCTCAGTACCTCTAAAGATGAGGCTCACCAAGTGGACAAGAGAAACACCAACTCGATCTCCTAAGGGACAAAATTAAGACTTTATCTGTTCATTATTTTGTTGGAACACCTCCCATATCCTAGGTATTAGGTCAAGAACTCCAACCCATTGTGCAGTGTCATATTACAGCTTTGAATATTATTTTGCCACTCTTGGTGAAATTAAGATCATTATTATTCACCTATCAGTTGTAGTGGTGTTGTCTGCACTAGAGGTTGTCAAACACTTGAGTCTGTGAGCTGCTTGAAACACCCCAATAGGGCACAGAATAAATTTAAATATAATTGGAAAATACTTAAAGTAAAAGTACAATAAAACATATTTACCATTACATTTTAAAACTAAGATAATCAATTGGGGAATGACTAAACGATTTGTGGCAATTGATTGTGATAGCATAGTACTGTGCCGTAAGAAAACAATGAATACATCAATTTGGGAAAAACATGGAAAATCCTATGTGAAATTATGAAGAGCAAAACAAGTAGAACCAAGAGAATATTATATACAGCAACAGAAATATTCATTGAAGGACATGCACGTTTACCTCCAGAGAAAGAACTGATAGACGTGTGTAAGATATAATTTTTGATATAAATGTCTACAATATATGGTTATTGTAGAAATAAATATGTAAATATATTTATCATATATAATGTCATATATAATGTATTAAAATATATAGTTATATATAAATACATTTTTGTCAAATGATGCCTTCTCTAATGCAGAGACAGGAAATAACAGAGTATCTTAATATTTTAAATGTCACAAACAAATAAATAAGTCAATATTGGATCTACAGAGATCCCTGTATAACAATCAGTGATTCCATTTATATTTGAGGTTGATACCATTGGTTTATACAACTAAAGTGAGGATTTATGTCTTTGGGATGGGAGAATTGTGTTGCTAAATGTTTAACTACTAGTTAACTCTACTCTCCCCCAAAAGGACAGGGCACCATTTAAAGTTGAATTTGCATTATTACCATTTTCTTCATCACTTTCTTAAGTCGAGTCAATCAGCAGAACAATAAATCAAGCCCTGATTTTGTAACTATTGGCCAATTTCTCAGGTGTAAATGCCCACACCAAGGCATAACCTTGCCTCTGGTAATTATATAAATTCCCAAGCTGGTAGAATAAAAGAAGTTAGTGTTTGTTTGATTGATTGGACCGAGTGAATTGTCTACATTAGTCAGAATCATTTAGATAATTGTGCAACATTTCTTTTCACTCCTTCTATGTAGGCAGTCACAGAAGCTTCTGTCTGCAGCTCAATTTGGACTTCAAGCCTGATAGGGTTTGAGTTGTAAGGGATCTGAGATATTACTTGATTCAAGTCTCTCATTTTACATTTTGGGATAATGACTTCTTTCTTGGCTTCATTGTGTCTTCCAGTTATACCTATTTCTTTGACTTTTCATTTAACTTTGTTTCCCACCGTGGTCTTTTCTGCCTGATTTATTAAGAATTTTACATATACAATGGAATGTAAATAAATGATAGCATATGTGCTTTCCAGGACGTGGGGAGTATTGCTGTTTGTTTCTCTCCCTCTTAGCTCCCTTTTTTCAGAATGAGGTTTTGGTTTTGAAGCCATCTTTGGTTATGGCCAACTCCAGTTGGCTTTGTGTCTGTAAACCTTCAGGCATGTTCCCTTGTGGGGACATCTGTCCTCTCACATGAGCTTGATTTTACTGGCTGGGCAGATTTGCTCTGGAGCTAGAACTTTGGTATTGAAAACCTTTCCCTGCTCTTTGGCACGATGTGTAGCAGAGAGATTTTAAGCCATGACTCCATCCAGAAATTGGTTTTGCTGCTAAAAGCAGGTGCAGACCTGACATCCGCATAGCAGTTGGAATTGTAACTCTATAGCTCCTTGCAGCCCTTTGGCGTAGCCTGAAGCACAAGCCTCATTGGTGCCAGGTCATCAACCTGCCAAATGATGCCCCTGCTATATTGTTACGGTCTGTAGTTCTTTGTTGTTTCATCTGCTAAGTTTGGCGGGGAAAGTTCTGGAAACAGTCCTATGAGATTCCACTCCATCGATTTTTCTGCCAAGATTAGAAACAATAAGAAATTCCATTTTTTTCTGATAAAAACTTTACTTTTTGGGGGACTAATTGAACCCACCTGCAAAAAAAAGAGATGCCCAGATAGAGGAACATTCAAACTAACAAATAAACATCTCCTACTGTGTGCAAGTGAGAGAGGCAATACATCATAGGAAAAGGAGAAATGGCCTGATAGTCAGCAAGACCTGGGTTTACGTCATGCCTTTGACCCATAATAACTAGTAGAGCAAAATCACTTGACTATACTAACTATATACACATATTTACCATATACGAGTCTCTTGATCCTTCTCTAATCTAGGGAATTTATAAAGGTGATATTACAGTTATCCACTGATATTGGTAAAAAAAGATTCTTGTGGAGAGAGTTGTTCCCCACACCAGCAAAATCAGAATCTGGATTGAAAAACAAACTAAATCTTCTTCAAGGTCCTGGTGACACAAAGATACATATGAAAAATGTTTTGCTCTCAAGGATTATTTCTAGAAATGAAAAACCAAAAAAGCAGCATCTAACTAAACAATCCAGACCTGAAAGTTTCCTTTTACCAACTTATTTTGGGTTATCAACGATAGATTATATCCGTCTCCTCTTCTATACAACTCTCTCAAAGAGATACTTCTTCACTTTGCTTTTATGTAGACCAGAGGCGTCAGACTCTCCATTCACTGCAAGAGACCAATGGAGCACTCAGATAGCCACCAGAACTAGACTAATGAGTAATTGAGATATATTTAACAATATTTAACAGAAGTACAACAAAGATGTTGTATATGTATTTTATTTATATTTCATCAGCTCTCTAATCTCATAAATGTGAATTCTCTTCATGGCTGTCATTGATGACCCAACTACACCTTTTGATCCTGTGCAACTTTTATCTGTATCCTTCCTTAAATCCTTCCTTGGGTACCCATCTAATATTCTGAGAGATCTTTCTTCAGGGCTTTTTTCTCCCAATATTATTTGGTCGTAAGTGCAACACCTCGACTTTCTCTCTTTTATCTCTTACACTTGTGACATGGCAGATCCACCTCCATATCCATTCCCAGCTCTTGGATGCAACCTTTTATATCACTTTTCATAGACAGTTCATCAGCTGCATTATGTTGTAGCCTATTGGTATTCCACCATATGTCTCTCAAGTACCTCTGGGTGACCTGCAATTTTGATTCATCAGAGATTGTGATAATTTATGATTTGCAGCTGTATAGAATCGCTAAGAGAAGGGTTTTTGTTTCATGGAAAAGCTCGAGCTTGTTGAAAACATCACTCAATTTCCCCAATATAATCCATCTTGCTCTCTTCTTCCTATTTAATTCTGGACCCCAGCTGATTGTATATCTGAGATCTTTGCAATCACAGATATATTTAATCCAAACATATGCATACACAGTGCACAGTGTGTGTATATTTTTATGCAGAAATATGCATGTATATACATATGCACATGGGATCAATGCATATATAGACATATAAGTATGCCCTCTCTATGTGCCCATTCTCATGTAGGTATATTTATGTGTACATGTGTATATGCATACATTCATAAGCATGTGTAATATGTGTGTGCATACATACATGCCAATGAACCAACTCAGTGGAAAGAGGCATTCTTCACTTGTTTGTTTCTTTTTTTTTCTGTGTGGATTATTCAGATAAATTCTTCTGAGTGAATGTGACTCTCCTTTAGGAGGCACTATGTTCAGAACTTGATGCAACTGCTATAAAATTATCCCTAAAGAGAAATATCTAGAGGATTTGCCACATAGAGAGAACCGTTTTCCCTTGTACCTTGTTCTTGGAATTTTTCTTGATAGAAGTAAGCATCTGCAACAAGCTGAGGACTTTGATTTATACCTCACTTGATACTATAAAATCAAAATATTATTGGCTAGTTAACTCCAATTGTATTTGTCAAAAAATCTGAGAGTTTTTAAAGATGTGTTTTTGCTTTACTGAATTAAATGCTTTAAAACCATTTTGTTTTACTAATACTTTTTATCTTTACACCAGAGTCTTTTCGCAATCCCTTCTCTTCCCCAGACTAAATACTCCTTTGTCATAAAGCAAAACAATTTAGTAAAAACATCCAATAGTGTACAGCCAATTGTACATTTAATATTTGGCATCAGTAGCTTCCCACCTCTCTGCTGTGGATCATAGATAGGATCAGAGAGTCAGAGCTAGAATGAACCTCAGAATCCATCTAACCTAAGACCTTTGTTTTAAAGAAGAGGAAAAACTGAGGCCTAGGGAACTTAAATGACAGGTAATAGAGGTGGTAAACATGAGAAGTGAGCTTTGAACTCAGGTCCTCTTATCTCTGAGCCTACTACCTACCTTATGTTTATTTCAATCTCCATCATTTCTTACAAATTTTCCTGTTTCTCTGAATTCCTCATTTTTGTAATTTCTTATAAACCTGATAATATTTCATCCAGCCCTACAGCACAGTTGTCTGAATGATTCCCAAGCCAATGAGTACATGCTTTTTTCCATCCCATTACAGAGAGTGTTGTTGTGGAAACATTGGCATATATTCAACCTTTAATTCTGAGTTTGACTTCCTTGGGTATGAAATGCTTTCTTTTAATAGTTAAGAATTTATTAAGCACTTATTACGTATACTCTAATAGATATAATATGCACTTTATTGAGTACAAGCAAGAAACACAAGGGAATCTTATATTCTCTGCATGTGCCCATTTTCTTCAAGTGATGAAACTCACACACCCTCTCCACTTTGGTGGATCATCTTTAGGAGTGGCTGGGACAGAGAGCTTCATCACTACATGGCCAAATTGGTGATAAGCCTCTCATGGCTTGGCTAGGTTTGTACTTTAATCTTAGAGGTCTTTCTAGCTTAAAGGAAGCTTGTACTCCAATGACAAAACCTTCAAGAATCTGGAGTCACCTCTATAGCACAATGAAGTCTCACTTATCGCACCTCAGTGGAAAGGACATAGACGTAGACATAAATGCACATTACAGGTAGTATAAAATATGCCATAATGATCATCTCAAGTATGATTTAAAATGAATAATGAAAAGATGAACACCTGTGGATAAAAGATTTGGCTTCCATCCAGTCACCCACACCAGAGAATAAATTTGACTGACTAAGGCTTCACTCCCAGAAATATTCATGCTATGTTGAGCAGAAAGTCAGCAAAACATGATCTCTTGGTCAAAAGTCCAACTTACATTAAGGTAAGTTGGGCATCAAATAACTCCGGGCAAAGACTATTTTGATGAATGAAGTATAAACATAAGGAATACATGCAATATTTTTCATATGTACTTTGGGTACCATTAATATACCCTGAAACTTCTTTATTATCATTAGCATGAATTAACTGGATAATGGACTCTTCCTACATTTAATAGTTTCTATATAGATAATTTTTCCCATTTTAAAATTTATTTATTTAATTTATTTAGAATATTTTTCCATGATTCCATGATTCGTGTTCTTTCCTTCCCCTCCTATAGAGAAACTTAAAGACTAGGAAAATGGGTTGTTTCTGCCTTCCAAAATATAGCAGCACATATTGCTTGGAAGCACTGCACATTTATTATACTTATGCTAGGCAGTATGTTAGGCCCTAGGGATCAAAGAATAAAAGCAAAAACAGTCCTTGTTCTCAAAGAGTTTACATTCAAATGGAGACAATGACATTCATGAGTGCATTATTTATTTGCTCTACATTTAAAATAGATATAAGGTAATTTGGGAGTGGGGAGTCACTAGCAACTAGGGAAAATTCCCCTGCTGAATCTGGAACTTGAGTTGAGCCTTGAAGGATACCAAAGCTACTAAGAGGTGGAGATGAGCAGGAAGAAAAAGGTATGGGGGATAGTTAGCACAAAGGCAAGGAAATGGGAGATGGGGCATCATGTGTGAGGAGCAGATGCTAGGCTGGATTATATGGTTCATGGAGAAGAACAATTTCAATGAACAGGCATTATTAAAGCACTTGTTATTCAGTCATATCATTGGGGTTTTCTTGGCAAAGTTTGGATCAGTTTGTCTTTTCCTTCTCCGGCTCATTTTACAGATGAGGAACCTGAGGCAAACAGGTTTAAGTGATTCACCCAGGGTCACACAACTAGTAAGTATCTGAGGTCAAATTTAAATTCAGGGAGCTGAGTCTTCCTGACTCCAGGTCTGGTATGCTTTCTATTTATTGTACTACTTAGTTGCCCCTAGACTGTGTTATAAGTGCTAAGCTAAGTACAAAAGGCAAAAACTGTCCTGAAAGAAGTCACATCTTAATGGGAGAGATGATATGTGCATTACTAAGTACTTTTAACATATATTTCAGAGCCCATGAAAGGAAATCTCAAAGGGAGAAGGCAAAATGTGAAGATAGGAAGGGTCCAGGCTATAAAGAGCTTTTGAAGCCAAAGAGAAGATTTGGTATTTGGTCCTGGAGGTAATAGGGAGCCATTAGAGTTTATTGATCAGGGGTATAGAGGTTATATTAGAATGATGAGAGAATTCTGGTGGGGAGAGACTTGAGGTATATTGTACAGTTAGAAGGCACTTGAATTAGTCCCAGTGAGAGGTGATGAGGTCCAAAAGTAGAGTGCTATATATGTGAAGAGAAAAAAGGGAGCTGATATGAGAGATTTTATAAGGTATTTTATTAGCCAATTCCCCTTGGATAGAGTCTTAAATTAATCTGTATGCCAAATTTCCGCTCCATATCTTAGTTTCCCTGGCTTCCTTCATGATTAAGCACAAAACCCATCTTCTTTTCCCCCTAGTTCCTTCTTCTCTGTTACTATCTTTTGCCTTATCTTGTATGTATGTATCTAGTTATTTGTATGTTGTCTCCCCTTTTAGGATTAGAGATACTTGAGGGGAGTCACTGTCATTGCCTTTCTTTATGCTTTTGGTACTTGGCATGTTACTTAGCACATACTAAAGGATTAATAAATGCTTGTTGTTTGCTGACTTATGCCTCCCACCCATTGGCTTTTGAACTTTTTAATCTAAACTTTCTTTAATTAGTTTTACCTGAATATCTAGGGCAGGTAATTCTATGAATTCTGTGGATTGCTTCCAATCACCCACCTATTCCATGCTCAAGAGAATTAGCAATCTGACTGGGAACACAAAAGTGATTAATGACCATCTATCCTTCCCCTATATGTCTTCAGGCTAGATTTGTTCTGATATGAAGAGGTAGCCTGAGACTTACCAGAACTTTACAAGGATAGGATAGAAATGGACCTGGAGAAGTGGATGAATGAATAAATGAATGAATAGATGAATTAATGAATGAAAAACCATTTATTAAGTGCTTATTCTGTAGCAAGTACTAGGAATAAAAACAGAAAAAAATGAGCCTATTCCTGCTTTCAAGAATATCAGACTCTAATTGGAAGAGATAATGAATATAAGTTTAGTGGCGTGGCCAATGGAAAGAATCAGAAATCCTAAAGATCCAGGGGCCATACAGAAGGTAGAACCTTGGGCTGTAAGGGTAGTGTGATTTTCCAGAAGTCTCAGAACCTTCAGAAACCCTCAGAAAAAATACACACACACATACACATATAAATTGCTTTCTCTTTGGTCCTATCCCAGCTCCCTTAGGGTGATTAAAACTTAATAGGTTGCTCTTCCTTCCTGTCCCCTCTGGCATGTTTAACATAGAACAAGACTATATCTTGAAGGTCATGCTCTGATGTTGGGATTTTTAGGTGTTATAGTAGGTTCGTGGAGAGAAATCTTTGTGAGCGAAGTTATTCCCAGCACACCCAAGTCTCTCTTTGTAGGTAATTTGCCTATGTACACAGCTAGCCTTGGTGAATTAGTACAGTTTTTCCCAAATGCTAGAATATTTATTTCACTTAGCAGATGTACTTGGATCCCTTTTAATCTTTTTCTTAATATGCAGAGAAAATAAGTGTACTTTTCCTCAGCCAAATGCACAAAAATGAGTGGCATAATATTTCTTCACTTAATGTGTAAGATCTTTCCCATGTAATCTTTCTAATAGTCCCTTCTTTTGCTCCTAAAATATTATAGAAAGGGTAAATTCTAAACTATTTTATTTTTTAAAGGAGGGGGGGTTTAGTCCCTTTTGAATTTAAACCCGGAGGAATTGAGTTCAAATTCTGATTCTACCATTTATCTGTGTGGCCTTAGTCAAGTGATTTAAATTCTTTTATTGCCTCCTATATAAAATGAGGAATCCTTTGTGGTCCTTTGATCCCTCAATTAATTTCCTATTTTGATTCCTTTGCCTTAGTTATAGTCGAATGTATAGTTAAATGAAAAATAAATGATTGAGCACTTTCTACGTACAAATACCCATAGTATGTGCTAGAGATAAGATAGAAAAGGAAGATAGATCTTGCCCTTAAGAAGTTGCCTTTGGAGGCAGCTGGGTGGCTCAGTGAATTGAGTCAGGCCCAGAGATGGGAGGTCCTGGGTTTAAATCTGGCCCCAGACACTTCCTAACTGTGTGACCTTGGGCAAGTCACTTAACTCCTATTGCCTAGCCCTAACCACTCTTCTGTCTTGGAACCAATACACAATATTGATTCCAAGATGGAAGGTAAGGGTTTAAAAAAATAAAAGAAGTCTCCATTCTAATAGGGGGAGAGAACAACATAGAAGAAGTTTCAGCTTCAAGACAGATGGAAAGACTCTGTAGCATTTTGGTATCCCACTTAGTGGGTGCTTACTAAATACTTTTTGAATTGAATATTCAGGTTACTTCTTTTTTTGTGTGATTTCCATTGCTTCTTTAGCATACTCCACTCAGTGCATGTTTTGAACCAACAGTAGGAGAAGCTTATGCCTTCTCCTAGACAGTCAGAGTCTCTCATAACATCCCTCTACTCATTCATAGCTGTCCTGTCCATTCATCCCAGGTCCTGGCTTGACTGACCTACTTTGCAAATCCTCCAGGGATTAACTCCAACCAGCAGCATGGTGCCTTCTCTCTCTATTCCCTTTCCTGCTCCCCACTCTTCTGGCTCTGGTTCCACTCCATTCTGCCACAAGCTCTCATCTTATGACATGAGAGCCTCCTACTCCTTAACAACAGCCAATTTTTCTGACTCTGGAAGCTCCATTTTATTTTATGAGTTTAACATGGAAACAGGATTGGTTTCCTTACTTCATGCTCCTCAATCTTTCATTCTCCAACCTTTATTCTCTTTTTAAGAAATTAATTACATCTTTAATTAGCAAGTATTTGCTCTTCCTTCTACCACCCTCCCTCAAACAATATGAAAAAACAACCCTTGTCACTAATATAGTTAATGGAAAAAAATGTGTCTTATTCTATATGTTCTCATCCTTTCCTTGTCTCCCTTCTTTGTTATAATTTCTTTTTGGTTCTATCACTTACCCGTTAAAATTCTTCTAGTGTAGGCAGAACAGATAAGGTAGGCCCCTTAAAATATTATATTCTGCTTTGTCATTTGCAATGAAAAATTGAATTCCTTGGTTTAGTACAGTTCTTATTTTTTTGTGTGTGTGTATATTGTGTATCCCTTGGACATTGTGGTAGGAGCTTCTTTGTGTCCCTTCTCAGAATAATCTCTTGAAATGCATAAAATAAAGTACAAAGATTACAAAGGAAATTAATTAATGAAAATGAAGATTTTTAAAAATTCTTAGCCAAATTCATGGTCTCTCTGAAATCTATTCATGTACATCAGGTTAAAAACCCTTTGCTCTAGTGCTTTCTTATATCTATTCCTTAAGTGGTAAAGTTATTTGTCACTCTCCAACTCCTCCCTTCTAAGAGAATGACCTTAAATCATGAATGAAGGAGTAAATCTCAGGAAAATGAATAATCTTCCAAGGATGAGTCATCCTGAGGACACATTCCTACACTAGACATCCATGACAGGGTGTGAACCATTGTGATTGCCGAATTTACACAAGATTGTCAAGTTCCATTACAGGAACTGGTCAACATTTAGGACATATTTAACTCTGTCCTGATGTTTGGAAGTGACACCCAGCACATCAGAGATTTTCTACATTGATGAAAGCTTCCTTGAGCTTTAAACCACATGAAAAATAAATTCTCTGGATGGAAGAGAAGGTGAGACAGAAAGATTTTCCACCTTAAGAGAAGAAAGTCTCATAAAAGCATTTACTTCCAGTAATGAGATTAAAAATACAAAACGAGAGTATCTTGTTTCAGTAGAATGTCCGCTCCATGAGGGTAGGGAAGATTTTCATTTTTGCCTTAGTGATTCACAGGGTGTACAGGGTGTTCAGGGAAGACTAGATCAACTGGTCTGAAGGCTTTCAGAGCTCTTCCCAGGGCTGCTTATCCTTCTTTGGTATCTACCTGCTTCCCAGCTCTCACATCTGGCTTCAAGAAGTTGTGGCATGTGGAGAAGCCACCCCACCAGTAAACCATATTGGCAGCCAGGCTAAACAAGGTTGAAGGTATTCAGAAGACCTCATCCTTATCAATGAGTTTGCAGGAGGGGGATGTCTATCCCAGGCATTTGAAGACTTCCCTCTGCCAGAAAGGGTGGATGATAACAGTTTGATCCAACAGTCATGAAGGATGGCAGAAGCAGGCTCTGTGGAGTGCTTAGAATTAGGTTAGACATTGAAGCAGCCATGGCCATCCATTGTATCCTAAGCCATCATGGGTCATCTTGACTTTTGTCTTGTCACTGAACTTTGAAGACTCTGAAAGAGAGAGTGAGATTGATGATTTTGTGCAGCTCTGCCTTACTTAAATCCAATTGATGCTGGAGTCAAAAGACTACAGTGACTTCATTTTTTTCTCCTTGAGTATGAAGGACAACAACCAATCAACTAACCGATCAACTTCATACTGAAGGTCAACCCAAGGCAATTCTTTATCAAGCTAAGTTGATAACAATTAAGCATCACATGGATACTTCTGGGCAGAGTAATCTGGAGAATATAAATAAATGAACAAATGAATCTCTCAACAGGCATTTGTTATGTGCCTACTATGTATTAACCGATAACTATAGTAATAGGCTACAAAGACCTTCCAGGAACTAATATTGTCTTACATGAAGCAATACATAGAGAGATCAGTATATACATATGAAAAGCACACAATCTGAATGGGGAGCCAGTTTACACACACAACCTTGAAACCATATACTCACTCAGCACTCAACAGAGTTTCCTGTACATAGTAGGTACTCAGTAAATATTTAGTGACTCTTCTGAATCTTCTTGCCAATCCATCCACCATACAGTTGCTCAATTAATTATTTCCATGGGATAGGACTGATATTATCATTCCCTTATTCAAAAGCTTTCCACAGCTCCTTTCCCCCTATAGCTTCTAAGATCAAAACACAAGCCCTTTAGTCTGATATTGGAGGCCTTCCACAATCAAGCTCCAAACAACATTTCCAGGTTTATTTCACATCACTGCTTTCATGTAGTCTATATTCTGGCCCAAATGGAACACTGGCTGTTCCCTGAAATAATTCCACATTCCATTTCTCACCCCAGTGCTGCTTTTCTAAAATTGTATTATTCGAGTTTGAGTCCCCAGAGGGCAGAAAGTGGAACCCCCTGCCACGGGCCAAAGCTCCAGCTCCTGGCAGAACACAGTAGGGAAAGGCACTGGCAGCAGCCTGAGGGCATCCCCTTAATAAGGGTCCTCTGCTGGAGGCACTAAAACCCCTCAGGCTACAAGCTCTGCTGAGCCATAGAGAGGGCTGGGCCATTCCAAGCCTCTGTGGGGAGAAGGAGGTCTGGGGAACTGTCCACTGACCTTAAGCAGAACTGTCTACCATCTTTGGAATGCTCTGTCTTCATTACCTCTTATTGGAATCATTTATCTTCTTTCAAGACTCAAGTGCTGTATCAAGCCTTTTCTAACTGCCTCCTCCCAACTGTTAATATTCTCTCTTCTCAAATTAACTTAATTACTAAGAAATGAACTTTTATTTACTAATACATTCTCATGGATGGGAATTAATCTTGCTTTTTTTTTTTTTTGGTTCCAGTTCCTAGCCTACCACCTGTAGTTCAAACACTGAATATTAGTGCAGGAAGTGATTTTATGGGTCATCTAATTTGCTAAAGAAGGCAAGAAGTGAGATATAATAGAAAGAGCAGTGGCCCTGAAGTCAGAGAACCTGGGTTCAATGGTTCATGGTTACTAGCTATATACCTTTGGGCAACTAATTGAACCACCTTGGGATTCAGTTTCATCTTCAGAATGAAAGCTTTAGATTGTCCTGTCACTGAAGTTTCTTCCAGTGTTAAATCTAGGATCCTATGATGAAATCCATGCCCAGAGATGGCCATTGACTTGTTTAAAGTCACGAAGTTAATTGGTAAAGTCAGGTCTATAAAGCAGATCTTTTGACAACCAGGTCAGTGTTTTTCCTATTATGTGAAAGAAGCTAGGTGATGCTATGGCTAGATGGCTTTGCCTGGAATCGCAACAACCTGTGTTCAGATCCAGTCCCTGACATTTATTGTCTGTGTGATGCTGGACGAATCAATGAACTGGTTTGCCTCAGTTTCCTCAACTGTGAAAACCAACTGAGATAATATTTGTAAAATGCCTGGCATACTGCCAGCCACATAGTAGGCACTTACCAAATGCTTGTGGTCTAGTGCAGTAGTTCCCAAACTTTTTTGGCCTACCGCCCCCTTTCCAGAAAAAAATATTACTTAGAGCCTCTGGAAATTATTTTTTTTTAATTTTAATAGCAATTAATAGGAAAGGTAAATGCACCTGTGGCCATCACCACTTTCCTGCATCGCTGCAGCACCCACCAGGGGGCGGTGGCTCCCACTCTGGGAATCACTGGTCTAGAGGATTTATACTAGGGTAATATAATATAATATAATATAATATAATATAATATAATATAATATAATATAATATATAATATGATGGGCAATAAGTTTGGAATCAAGATTCTTAAGGAAATTTTGTACTTCCTGGAACACAGCAAGTGCTTTAAAATTCTTGATAAGTAACTCGCTTCAAAACAAAAGTAGGAAGTGGCATAATTACCCACAACATTTTATATAGCTTTTCTGTAAGTATGTAGTGTTTGGGGGTCTTTGAAGAGAGGTTCATCAAAACAGGCCGAGTCCTACTTCACTGAAGATATCCTAATGGAGAAACTATAGGAGTCTTTTCTTCATTTCCTTAGAACTGATATCTCTTTCAGATGGGATGGTTTTAATCCTGCCTCATTTGAAATGATCAAGTGGTCTGAGTCACATAGTTGAAACTTTGGTCCCTGGAGGAACTGGATTTCATGCTCTCTCAGAGAGAAAAGAAATCATTTTAATGCATATTTTTGGAAGCCTAAGAAGTAAATGTTGTTTAAAAAATGTCTTTTTGCACTCATGCTTTTCAACTTTCAAAAAAAAAAAGAAAAGAATCACCCTGGTCACGGAAGTTTTTATTTGTCAGAAATTGATTTACACAGAATGGTATACAGGAATGAAGCCCAGATTTAGGGCCAGAAGATCTGGGTTAAAATCCTGGTTTTAAAATCTTGTGTGATCTTGGGCAAGTTATACCATTTCTCTGGAACTCAGCTTGCTCATTTAGAAAAGAAATGTCCTTTAAGCTCCCTTCTAGCTCTAAATTTAACCCCCTCCTATTAAAAATGCTTTATTACAAATTGGCTTTGAAATTGTTAACAAGAGTTCATTTTGTACCTCAGTCTTCTAAATCCTGATTATTCTGAATCTTTCTGAGAAGCTGAAATGCAGAATCGCACAGAGGGGTTGTTTCTGCCTCAACATTTAAGGCGTTGTACTGTAGGTGTTTTTGGTCAAGAAGCTACAAGTGATTAGGAAAAAAAAAAGAATACCAAGATCCACATATAATGTAATTATTCAGGCAGATAGCAGATATAGTGGATATATTGGTGACTTAGAGACAAGGAGCCTTCAATTTGAATCCTTCCTCATACAGTTACTGGTATGATTTTGAGGAAAAGGTTTAATCTCTCTCAACCTCAGTTTCTTGATTTGTAGAATGAGATAATTACACCTAACTCACTGGGTTGTTGGTAAATTCAAAAGAAATAACACAGGTAAAAGGCTTTGAAAATCAATAGCATTATATGAGTGTCAGCTAATGCTATTGCTATCATTTACTCAAAGCCCTGTTGGGAAAAACATAAAAGATAGGAGAGAGCTTGAAAAAAATCTCCAGGAAACTGCAAACCCCATAAAGATTAAAACACTCATCATATGTTCTATAACAAGGGGAAAAAAGTCAATCATAGAAAGGCATGCTTAATAGAAGGTCAAGAAAGCTAAACAATACAGATGAAAGGGCGAAAGCATTAACATTACATGGAGAAACTGAGAAACTGTTAAAAATAAGGAGTCTTGAGATCTGAGAAAAAATTAAAGAAAAAAGACTTTTCAAAAGCATGTAAATTAAATGATTAAAGACAACTTTGACATCCAATAAAAGGGGGAAGCTTTGAGGGACACCAGTAACTCAGAAAATATGGAGAACTAGGGAAATTATTATGCAAAGGAAAATGAACTTGAAATCCAGAAAAAGATAAGTGCACATATAGAATAGTAAAGGATACAAGACTATCTGTTGGGAGGAGGAAAATAATAAATAAGGCTAGAGAACACTTTGTATCATCTGATTTCTGAAGGTACTGGAAACTTACTACAAAGACTATCTCTAAGAAAAGAGAGAATGGGAATCCAGAGACACAAGACCTTTGAATAATATTGTTCAAACTCTCTGAGGATCTATGCACAGTGTTTATAGAAAAAGAGAAAAGAGAAATCTGGAAAATGATTCCTTGATATTATAAAAGTATTGAGTAGGCTTCAAAAAGCCAAGCAACATGGAAATAGGGAAATGGCACATGAAAGGTTAAAAAAAGACTAATTTTGGGAAAAAGGGCAGGAAAAGGAAGAGGGCAGAAATAATGATTTGATAAATAGAAGGTAACTTAAATATGTATCTATAAAAATGATTAAAGGACTGAAAAAACTTAAATTATTTTTCCCGTGGCTGTCTCAGCTCTGAGAGAATTGTAGATCTGAAACAATCTTTAGAGGTTATCTAGTGTACCCTGTACATGTCATCAGACAGGGGAGGAAACTGAACCTCCGTATTGAAATGACTTGTCCTAGTCCACACATATAATAAGTGACAGAGGCAGGGTTTGAACCCAGATCATCAATTTAGAGCTGGGAGAGACTGAATCCCATTTCTCTGCTTTATAGAGAAGGAAACTAAGGCTCAGAGTAATTAAATGACTTGCTCAAATTAACAAAGGTAGTAAATGATTATAGACAGGATTTGAACTCAGATTTTCTGACTTTAGTGCCTGTTGGTCCTAGTTTTAGTACCTAGCTTTGGGTACTCAAACAGTATGGCTCATTCCTCTCCCATATTTCAGCCTTTCAAATGTTGAAAGACCTCTATTATGTCCTTTCTGTGCCTTTTCCAACCAGAGTCAATATTTGTGAGTTTGTCATTTCCATTACTGATGGATTTTATCTTGTCTTCTGAAATTGTAGACACCTCAGGAAACATAGTTTTCTACTCACAATTACCATATTCAATTTCCCTTAAAGTTACTCCCCACTGTTCCTATTCTTCTCTCCCATCCAAAAATATAGAAAGATTTCAAGTGACATAAACAAGCAGAAATGTGTACTTGTTATAGACTTAAACAGTATCTTTGTTGTACTTAATCGTGGTGTGTTTGTACATTTATCAGCGCTAATATAAATATTGGAGATATAATTTGGAGCTTAACAATCATCAGGATTGTTTGCTATATTTTATCTGTGCACTGAAGGTTTATAATCAATTTTTCTAGGTAAGCAAAACAGCAATTAGATTATATAGTTGTATACAGATGCTCAGCAGGTGTTAGCATGAACATGGTGAGGTGGTTGGTACATAATAGTAATTCCCTAGTTATAGGATTTTGATTTCCATGAGAACTCCCTCCCCCTCCAGAAAATGGGAATTTTCTTTCCCAGAGACTTGATGGAAAAATGAAAGGTTTTATATATTTATTCCCTGCTGACTTGATAATGAAATCATAGTCTACTCTCCTTTCTCCCCCTCTTCCCTCCCCCCCCCAAAAAAAAGAAAATATGGATAATGTTGTTTAGGAGACTCAGAATATTTGGGAAAAAAATGGTGACATCATTGTCTCAGACTTTTTAAAGATGTTTAAGAAACACAAAAAGATGTAAAATAGATAATGCTTGTGTTATTCCCAGGTTGTTTAAATGGATGAGATTGCCTCTAAATAATCAAATCACTAATTCATTCTGATTCCATTCCAATTTGAAAGGAAAAGAATGAGCAGTAAAATAAGAGATGGGGGAATTAGAAAAGGGAAATTTAAATCAATTCATCTGGCAGAGATAGAAGAAACTATAGATGGGAGATAAAATGACTGAGCCAATATCCAGTTCATTGAATGTAAACACTGAGGCTGTGTCTTATCTGATATCACACATCTGTATGAAAGCTAAAAAAAAATTTAGTCAACTCTGAATGTTTGCAAACATTAAGGTAGTTAAGAGATCTTTCAGGTCTCTGACTTAGAGGCATTAACATTTTATGATTTATGATTTGACTGCACATAAAAAGAACATTTCTGCACTTCTACATAGTTAAATTTTTCCCTTTTTTCTTCCAAACGTCTGGCATTAGGTTAGCCTTATTTGAATGTTTCTTCCTCCAAAGCGTTGATTAAATAAACCTAGTTAGAATTCTTTTTTGCACTTCAATAATTCAGTGCTGATGGCTGAATAAATCATAGCTCTTTCCTAAACCACATTTGATCAGAGGACTACAAATCTAGACCTGGAAGAGTCATCAGAGGCCACCAACTACAATCTCCTCCTCATTTTATGAGGAAACTCAGGTCCAGAGAGGTTAAGTGACTTGTTGAAAGTCACACAGGTAGTGGGTTCCAGAGGTGGGATTTGAGCAATGGAGGCAGCAGAGAATGGGTTTGCAGTTATCTTCCTGCAGACTAAGGTTTTAGGAAAGATTTGAAAGAGATGTGGATTTACTCTGCATCTTGCATAGAAGCATCTATATGAACCAGTTGTTAGTTGTTTTTTTATTTTTTTGAGGTGTAATGGAATTTAGTCAAACAAATGATTATTTTGAAAACTATTTAGTGTGAGTGGGTAGTTCGTATATGGAAGATATGTGGAGTGGTGTTAACCTTAAATTTGCTCAAGGTCCTTTTAGCTCATTAAGCTTCCACCAGAAAGCAACAACGGAGAACAGCAATAGAAAAACAAATTTCCGGTAGTCTAAATAATGAATAGGTTTTTTAACCTATAGATGAAAATTGTTCAGTTCTCTTCAAAGCTAAAATGTGGTGTTTGTCAAAGAAAGGTTTCTGCTCTGTTGGGTAGTAATTTATTGGAAAATGAGCAAAAACACCCCCCGCAACCCACTGAGCATGATATCGATTGCTCGCTGCTTTTACACGTTGTTATTGGTGGCAGACAGATGGACAGCAAGATGATAACTTTGTAGCCAATAGCCAGACTATCAGTCTGGGCCATTCTTTAGACAAGAGATCAATCCATCAACCAGCAAGATTTATTGAGTCCCTCCTATGTGCCCAGTGCAATGTCTTCTAGAAAGATTGCCACGTCTATCACATTTGTTCGAAAGTGAGTAGGTGTGGATCTTGGCACTGGTCGTTCTTCCTCCCATCATTAGGAGGTCAAGGAGGCAGGGATGGAAGGGAGGCAGGTAGAAGAGCCGACTGTGGGAAACAGTGTCTAGATTATTGTTTTACTCTAAGTAAGAAGTTCTTAGGGTTAAGCTGGGTGACATAATGGTTAGAGTCCCTTGCTGGGAGTGTGGAAGACTCATCATTCTGAGTTCAAATCTGACCTCAGGCACTTATTAATTAGGCAGGTCACTTAACCCTGTTTATCTGTATTTTCTTATCTATAAAATGAGCTGGAGACTGAAATGACAAACCATTACAACAACTTTGCCAAGATAACCCCAAATTGGGTCATGAAGTGGAGGAAATGACTGAACGACAACAAAGAGGTTCTTATTTTTTTTGCATGTCATGGATACAAGAAAACTAAGTGACTCAATGTATAAAGTGTTGGACTTGGAGTCAGGAAGACTTGAGTTTTAATCCTGGGAAAGTTGTTTAACCTTCCTGTGATTTGGTTTCCTCATCTATAAATTGGGGATAACAATTGTACCTACGTTCCAAAGTTATTGTGAAGATAAAATAAAATATGAAGAGCACTTTGCAAAATTAAAGCTCTATGTAAATGCTAACTACTTATTACTATTATTATTATTATTATTATTATTATTATTATGTACCACTTTGGAAGCCTGGTGAAGCTTATGGACTCCTCAGAATACTTTTATATTTTTGTTTATGTTTTTTGTTTTTAATTTTTAATTATATTATTATATATATTAAAATATTTTTAAATTCACAAAATACATAGGGTTACAAAGGAAGGCAATTAAAATCATGTCATTATGAAAATAATTTTTAAAAAAACAGTCTCATTGATCTCAAGTTAAGACCCTCCTTATTTCCCTTCTAAAGAAACAGAATGAGTAGATGAACCAAAAGCCTTCAAAAATGAAATGGGCAGTTTGGGGTTCATCTCAATTGGAGCCCTAAGGAACTGGATACTTAATGAGATATAGTTTTAGACCATCCTAAAGGAAAAAAAAAACTCTTTGGATCATTAAAAATATACATATATTGAGTCCTTGCCCATCTAGCTACCTGGATTCAACTCTGTAGTTTGTGGTTTTCCATGAGATGAATGGTATTTCTATCTTATGGTTCATCAGTGTTGTTTCAATGATTGAATCATCCCATTTGTTATTAGTTTACTAATTTTCTCCTGAATATTTTCCTCCTTTTTCTAGATTCATGATCAATGTGACATGGGAAGGCAAAGATTTGTCTTTCACAGAAGCAGGGTACCAAGTACACCCCAGATTAGTGGTGATTGTGCTGAACAAGGACCGGGAGTGGGAAAAGGTAAGAATCTCTAAGATTCTCTCTCTTTGTCTCCCTGTCTCTATCTGCGTCTCTATCTTTCAACAACTTCTTGTCAAGAACAAAAAGAGCTCAAGTACCTCCTTAAATGTTTTTTTGCCTTACATTTCTATAAGTATGGAGTCATGCAATGTCAAAATTAGAATGGACCTTCAGAGTTCATCCAGTCTAATTCTCTACTTAGTAAGTAAAAAAATAGGTTCAAGTGGGTTGAATTATTTGCCCATAGTTTTGACTTACATTTTCAAATGCCCACATTGCTAATCACCTCTCAATGCTTGGTAGACTAAGAGTTTTATGGGCCCTAGCATGTGACCTTTTCCAGAATAAGGTAGGTTGTACTTTGCCAAAATGTCCTCGTCAAGCCTTGATTTGATGCCTGGTAGCATCTAGGCTAGGTAGCGTCCTAGGTCTAGGAAATTCAACCTTCTCCTCCTGAGTCAATAATTCCATTTTTCCTTTATGCTTTTGTTACATTGCCATCCCTTTAGGGTTTCCAGAATACTGTCTAGTACGTCACCAACCAATACCCTAGCAACAGCTTTAAAAAGAAGAATCACATAACTTTTCATACTTAATTTGCTGGACAGTTTTATACCATCTTGTACCTAATTTATACCCAGCAGCTTGAGTAAGTAATAGGTATAGTGATAGACTTGAAGTTCAGAGAGACTTAGGTTCTAATTATGTTTCTTATACTCTAGGTATGTGATCATAATTAAATGATTTAACCTTTCTGACTTTCAGGTTGCTAATCTATGTAAAGCATTTTGCCAGTGTTAAACATGAAATAAATGTTAGTAAGGATTATCATCTATAAAAACTTACATAAAATAGTTATTTAGTATTGAATGTTTAATCCATTTGATCAATAATTTTCTCTCAAACACATTTAGAGATTAGTTTCCGGCTAGACTCTGTCTCAATCTCTACTCTCTGAACCTTTTCAAAGGAATAATTCCAACTGATATAGCTTCTGACTTTCCTGGTCCTGAATCTCTAGGTGTGTGACTGCTTTGAGAATAACTTTGGGAACTGGACTCGATTCCCTTCTCAGGTGTTCTTTGGGTTCTATCTTCAGAGGTGCTAAATAGGGATGCAAGAATGTATAAGAATTAAAACTAAGGATTTCTTTTTGGAAGAAGATATGAGGAAGAGGTAGTGTGATGTAGTGGATAGTGTTGCATATGGATTCTGATATCCTGAGTTCAGATGGTTCTGATATATCCTATCAATATTACTTTGAGAATGTCACTGAATTTTACTTTAAGAATGTCACTTAGTTTTCCTGTGCCTCGCCTTTCTTAATCTGTAAATTATGGTTATTAAATTCAACTCGAAAAGCTTGTATTAAACCCATAGTATGTACTTTACATTGTTCCAGGTTTTGGAAATACAAAGACAAAAAAAATAATAATCCCTTCCCTTGAAGACCTTAGATTCTTCTACTAGGATTGGAGGGTGGACAAAGGTGGATTCCTCTACAATTGAAACCTAACACAAGCTAATAATACAAAAAAAAGCAAGATACACAAAAAGTAATTTCAGAAATTGGAAAGGAAAAGTACTAACAACTGAGGGAATTAACAATGGTCTTGGCTCACCCAGCTTTAAATCTAAAATTCTATTAATTTCATGTTTTCTTGTTTTTCTGTGAGAAGCATAATATTCTGAGAACCAGGAGCAAAGCATTTCTATAGGTTGGATTTAATCAAGCTGTGACTAGGTCCAGTTTATGTGAATATGTGTGGCTATGTTTGGAATTTGTTATAATATTGGAGAGGGGTTGTACTTTTCAGAAAACTGAAAATATCACCAAATGAAAGTCAGCCTTTTGTACTGTGTTTCCAAGTGTAGACCCTCATTCTTAATATATATTTTTATATTGTTCTTTAAATTTCTCTTGAAATAAAGCAAATTCCTAGAAAAAGTGATGAGGCAATGGATTTCGAGTTGAGGTTGGAAAAAAGTTTCAGTGATGCCATAGCAGCTTTATTCTGTTGGTGCATGAGAGAACTGGCCGTTCTGAAATAACTCTGTGAAAATTTGTCTCAAAGGGAAAGAAAATTAGTGAAGCAGGTAAATGGCGGTCATGTTATTTTGAATCCCCCCTTACCACACCCCTGCCTCCCAGGAGCCCTTCACAATGGTACAATGGGTCAGAGAATAAACGCCAAGGAGAAATCACAGTGATTCGGCCTCGTAGGGGATTTCTTTTCATTTTAGAGTTGGCGCAGTTGCTCTGCCAGTGATGCTGAATCTGCCTGAGGGCTTGGGGCTTTGCAACATGTAATGAGGGCATCTCAGAAAACATGACAGGCCCGCAGAGAGACCATGGCGTCCTGCTGGGTCTTTGTACAGTCTTGGCATGGGAATGCCAGCACCACGCACCAAGCTGTTCTCCTGGAAAAGAAACGTTCTGTGCAGACCAGAAGTTCTCTTGCAATCAGGCCATTTGTGGCTATCATCTGTTTTGTTCTTTTTTTTTTTGTCATTCATTTGCCTTGGGGGTATAGGACCCTGATCTGGTACATGCCTCTTGGACCTCTAAAGATGCTCAGGAAGCAGAGCTGATTAGGAATTTGGACCCTAGATTTAGAGCTGCAAGGGAGTTTAGAGGATAGCTAGTCCAACCCCCCCTCATTTTTCAGATAAGGAAACTGAGTCCCATGGTGGCAAGGACTTGTCCAAATTCACATGGCTAGTAAGTGACAAAACTGATATTCGAAAATCTGCCCTCTACCTGGCACTGTGCTAGGTACCAGGAACATAGATATAAAATATGAAATAATCTGTCTTTTCAAGAAGCTCCACTTTCTAATGGAGGCAATGAGACATATGCATATTAGTATATCCAGAATTTAAAAAATGAACACAAGTCACTTAAATGAATGATAATTAGCGAGGATGCTTAGCATTTGGGTGTCGGAATGGGATTGTGAAGTCAGTAGGAAGAAGGCATTGCTTGAGGGGCTAGGTAGGGGGTGATGCAGAAGAAAAGCTTCATTTTCAGAGACAATATTCACCATTAGATGTACAAATTCCATATTCCGATTTGTAATGTTCCAAGAACAACAATAATAATGAGGGAGATGGATGTGATACATTAGTTTGGAAACTGACTTTTTAAGTCCATTTTTTGGGGACAAAGGGAAAGTCACTTAATTTTACTTGGACTCAGTTTCTTCATCTGTAAAATCAAGGAGTGGGACTTAATCACCTTTATGGTCTCTTCCTGCTTTGTAGCTTATGATTCAGATTCTAAATTAGTTATTTCATCTTAGGCTCAATTTATTCTGTAAAAGGAAGTCATTGGACTCAGGTAGTGAAACAACCTCCTTACCATCATCCCTGCCCCTAATCTCTTCTAAATTAGTTATTCCATTTTAACCTCAGTTTGTCCTAAAAATTAATTCATTTTACTCAGGTAGTGAAAGAGCTTTCGTATCAGCATCCCTGCCCCTAATCTCTACTCACTCTAGCCCCTCCTATGAAGTTTTGTCCATGTAATTTTCCTTAAGCACCTATAGTAATAATATAAATATACTATATGTTTATACATATATTTGTTAATTAATATATTGTATTCCTATATCATAGCATCATAGCTGCATAAAATACTTAACAATACTATCTACCTCCAATGATAATCATGAAAATAGCATGAAGTAATATTTATAAATTATTTTTGCACTTTATAAATGCTGGCGATTGTTATTAAGCAGAGATCTAACTATGTGACTCAACCAACTTTCTGTTGCATCCAAGATAAAATATGAACTCCTCTGTTTAGCCTTTAAAGATTTACCCAACCTTTCTTGCCAGCCTCATTGGATGTCATGCCTCATGCCATTCTCTGTGATCCAGCTAATCTGATCTTCATTCTCTTCTTCATAAACCACATCCCATCTCCCATATACATAGAATTACACTGGCAATTGCTCATGCCAAGAATGAATGCACTCCTTCCACATCTCTACCTTCCAAAGGGATGCAACTCAAATTCCATCTTCTGTTAGAATTTGTTCCTGGTTCCACCCCCACCCCACACCTGCTAGTGCCTTCTCTTCCAGACTATTTTGTATTTAATTACTTTATTTATATTTGTACTTAGTAAATTTTCATTTATACAAAGTGTATTTCTTTTATAAAGCACATATTCTTGCCATTTTCCTCACTAGAATGTAATCTCACTGTAAGGATTATTTCATCTTTTGCCCTTGTTTCTCCAGCATTTATTATAGCAGGCTTCAATCACTCAATATTATTGTTTAGTTAATTGATTGATAAGTGGCTTTTGAGATCTCTGGCCATTTTAAATCCTATGATGTTTGGAAGTCTACAGTAATAGAAGAAGTAGCTTATATTCATTTGTTACTCACTGCCCAATTTCAAAGCACTGTTACTTGTTTCCTGTGATACAGGTGATCTTCACAATAGCCCTGATGTAGAGGTAGGATATATGAATATTCAACTAGATCATGTGAAGGTTTTAAAGAGATATATTGGTTAGATACCAGAGGACACAGAATCATTTTGTCCCTTACTTTGAGTGAAAAGCATTTTAGGGGAAGAGTCAAGATTATTTTTTTCTAACTCTTTCAACCCTCATGGTGTTATGGAAAGGACACTGGATTTGGAGTAAGAAGAAATTTTGAAGCATAACTGGTGGATTGTATTTGATAAAGTGATAAGTGTTATTTTACTGCCATTTTGAAACAGAGAGAACACAAAGTTATTAAGCACTTAACTTCATGTGCTAAAGACTAGGGATGCAAAGAAAAACAAAAGCATGATTTCTGATATTAAGGAGCTCACACTCTAATGGGAGAGAAAACCGGCAAATAACTATATATCTATAATCTACGTATCATCTATCTATGTATCTATGTATCTATGTATCTATGTATCTATCTATCTATCTATCTATCTATCTATCTATCTATCTATCTATCTATGTGTCTATTGATCATTTATCATCTATCGATCTCTCTTTCTATCCCTCCATTTCTCTGTCTCTCTGTCTATCATCTATCAATCTCTCTTTTTGTCTCTATCTGTCTGTCTTATCTATTGATCTATCAATCCATCCATCCATCCTTCCATCATCTATCTTTCTATCTATCTATACATCTATCCATCCATCTCTTCATCCATCTATCTATCTATCTGTATTGGTTAGGACTTTTATGTAATGTCTACAGCTGAAAGCCAATTTTCTTTTATTACAGTTATGTGAAGGGAGTAATAAGTACGTGATTATATTAGATCAGATCCTATTAAATGAAGAAGCTACTCCTAGGGTTTGTCAGTCAATATATATATATTAAGTGCCTACTATATACGAGACAATATGCTAGGCACTGGATAACAAAGGTTAGACAGCCCCAATGTTCAAGGAATTTACTTTCTTCCCTATAAAATGACTATTCATTCTTTAATTAATAAACTATTGTTATTGAGGTCTTTTGAGGTCATATCTATTAATTTTCACTTTTAATATCACTCTCAATTATGCTACCCAGTGATTCTTCTTTTGTGGGGGGAAAAAGATATAAAGAAGAAGAGGAGGACATCTAGGTGGCTCAGTGGAGTGAGAGCCAGGCCTGGAATCTGGAGGTCCAGGGTTCAAATCTGGCTTCAGAAAATTCCTAGCTGTGTGACCCTGGGCAAGTCACTTAACCCTCATTGCCTAGCCTTTATCACTCTTCTGCCTTGAAAACAATACACAGTATTGATTCCAAGATGGAAGGTAAGGGTTTAAAAAAAAAGATAAGAGAAAAAAAAGCTTAGCAAAAACAATCAATATATCCACCATGTCTAAAAATATATACAATATTCCAAACCCACAGATTAATGAAGCAAAGGAAGTATGTTTTCTTAACTCATCTTTGGGTCACGCTTTGTCATTATAGTTATATTTCAGCAAGCATTCAATGGTATATATGATAAAATTATTGTAGAAGCTGTATAATTTCTGTCAAATCACTAGCAGACCAGAAGATGAATCAAGTCATGTTCTCTAGGCCTGAAGTAACCAGGGGGTGAAGTAGAGGGCTGGGCCTCTGGAGTCAGGAATTCTGGGTTCAAATCTGGACTTGGATTTGATGCTTTTTGACCCAGGTCAAATCTTGTCATTCAAACACTTTTTGCCTCAGTTTTGGCAAGTGTAAACTGGGGATAATGATAGTACCTACCTCTCCGGGTGGTTCAGAGGATCAAATGATATAATCTTTTCAAGGTGTCTAATTTTTGACAATCAGTGTTTATTTTCTTTCTTCCACAACAACTATGGGTGCTAGGAATAAGCACTATTATCTTTGTTTTATGGATGAGGAAACTCAGGGCCACAAATAAGTGACTCGTTCAAGATTATAAAGTCAGGAAATGCTGGAGGTGGGATTGGAATCTAGGTAGTCATCTGACTACCCAACTCCCAGTCCTTTTTACTAAAGTGCCTCCTATTTAACATATATGAAAAGGATGAATAGTATAAATAAATGCAGGAGACCATAGGATGAACCTAGGTCTAGGCCTGATGCAGGTGGGTGGCACAGTGGATGGAACATTGAGCCTGGAATCAGAAAAAAAAAAAAACTTAGGTTCAAATCAAGATTCAGACACCTACTAAGCTATGTGACTTTGAGCAAGATGCTTAACTGCTTCATTTTCTTCCACTGTAAAAGGTGTTCGGTAATACCTTCCAGATTTGTAATGAGGATAAAATGAGATTTATAAAGCATTTTTAAGACCTTAAAGTGCTAGATAAATGCTAGCTATTATTCTTATCATAACACACAAGGAGGGCTTAATAAGTACAACTTGCTCCCTCCCTCTTGGCCATGCCTCCAAGTGCAAATGGTCATCCTTGCAGTAAAATCTGTTTATACAAGAGGGTGAGACATGATAGTCTGCCAGGAGATAAGCTGGAGCTTATTATTTAATTTCAATCATGTAGTTTTATAATTTAGATTTTCCACAGATTCCAAAATATAGGGACTGTTTCAGAATGAAGGTGTTGCTCTTTTTTTAAAATTCTTATCTTCTGACTTAGAATCTCTGTATTGATTCCAAGGCAGAAGAGCAGTAACAGCTGGGCAATGGGGGTTAAGTGACTTGTCAAGGGTCACTCAGCTAGAAAGTATCTGAGGTTAGCTTTGAACCCAGGACTTCCCATTTCTAAGCCTGGCTCTCCATCCACTCATCCACCCAACTGCCTCCTTCTTGCATGCATCTTTGATAGTAACAACTATCAGTAACAACTGATATTTGAATGAGACTTTAAGGTTTCTGAAATTCATTAAACATATCATCTCATCTGAGCCTGACCACTATCCCTGGAGGTAGAGATGGGGTTAGAGATGGTTGATCTGTGATTTCACTGGTATTGGGAGTTCTCAGATGAGGAAATTCCCTTGAGCAGTACAGATTGTTACCACTGATGCAATGTATAGTTGAGTTGTTTAAAATGCCAAGAATTTAAGTGATGTTTCCAAGATTGAACTGCCAATGTGTCAGAGGCAAAATGTGATTCCAGGTGTCACTGGCTTAGAGACAAGGTCTTTATCCACTATACAACACCACCTCTTGGACATATAGGTATTGTTACCCTCAATTTATAGATGAGGAGATTGACTTTCAAAGATGTTAAGCTATTTGCCCATAGTAATACAGTGATTAAGCTTCAAGGAAAGATTGGAACCAAGGTCTGACTCAGAACCAATGCATCATTTACTCCACCGCATGGCCTCCTATTCAACAATCATTTACTCTTGCAAAATGCACTGTGCTAGGCCCTGGAGGTACAAAGATAAATATGACATTAAGCCTTTTCTCAAGGACTTTGATGGAAAAGAACACTAAAAACTACAACACTGAAGATGTTGCTTTGAAGTTTTCGGTTGATTTCAATTCTCCATGCTAATGTGTTTCCCCTAAACCATGCAAAATTTGAAATTTGACTCTTTAAATCTATGATTAACACATGATCAAAAATCTTAAGACAGAGTTTTGAGGTAGCTACACACAAAAGGTTTAATTTTTGTTTTGTCTGATCCCATATTTCAGGCAAAGCTCTCTTTGTAAAGTGCATACAGTACAATCCCAAGCCTCCCCCAAACTAGTGTGAAATTTAATTTGCCTCGGTTTATAATGGTCATTAACTCCATCAAATGGTGGGAGTTACAGAAGTGGAAACTTACATGTTATTTGTATTAAAAAAGAGCCATCTGAACTTAACCAGAATCATGTGAATTTTCTATTTTAAATATCCTTACAATTTAATCGTTTGTGTTGCAATGAAAAGATATAGTTGATACCTCACAAATTTACTTGGATAAATGGGATAGCAATGACAGTTTTTTGATGTATCTCATTGATCTCTCCTCTTATACTATTGCCTTTTCTGGACTTGTAAGCCAAAAAGCATAGAAATTTGCCTAGAAAAAGCTGACACTAGGGTTGGGGTAGAATATTTCAGTAAGGCAACATATTGCCCAAAGTTAACCTGCTGACAGATACAGAACAACATTTTATGGAAGCAGTAATTACATCTAGGCTCTATAGTTATGCCAGGTTACAGGACAGTGAATTTTAGAAGCCACAAATATCAAAACAGCCCTATGACTGTCAATACTCAACTCCCCAAACCAATTTCGCCTGTAAGCTATTTAAGAAAGATCCTGGTAGTGATTAAGCTGACAGATGTAAGAACTGTAAAACAAAGGATATGCCCTTGATGGTTCACCATCACCATCAATTATGGAAATTAGTGAATGGATTATTTAAATGATCTCAGAAGACTACATTATTCATAAAACCTCTCAGTCAGAAGTATTTCCAGAAACTCCTGAATAACTACATTTAAAATCATTCTAATTTCCAAATGGCTCACTGGTGTAAGTGGCATTTGAGGCACAGAGCTTTACTGGTATATGAGTGATATAGGGCTTGACCCTTAGAAAGAATATAGGAAGAAATATTGATGGTACAGAAAAGAGGAATATTTGGCAGCTCTCTGAAAGACACAGTTCCTCAAAAAGATGTTATTGTCCCTCCTCCTCTCTTAGCTTTTATTTTTTAAAAATGTTATTGGCCTTTTTATTTTTATGCCATAATTTTTTTTCTGTTTAAATCCTTCCCATTTTCCCTTCTAATGAATCCTCCTTCTTAACAAAGAAAAGCATCCATGAGACAACAACAAAGTCTGACAGGGTACACCTCATCCCACATATGTGGTACGTACTGAGAAGAAGAAAATATTATTTCTTGTATAATTTTTAGTTCTTCAGCAGGGAGATAGGTCACTACAATTAATCAGAATTCCATTGCCATGGATACACATTCTTCTGTAGGATTTAAGTAATGGGAAATTCCAAAGCACAGACCATGAAAGATATGGTAGAATGATAACAGCTTTCATCATAGGGATTTGAAACTTCTTTCTCCTAGAACATTGCAGCCATAGCCAATAGAAGAAGTGTTGAAATCTATTTATCATCTCTGATAATCTGATAAGGACAGCTTAGTTGATAAGGAAGTAACAGGACATGGGAGATGATCTTGACTGTTATCTCATAGCTGCTTCTCCGAAGTGCCATTGAGTCACAAGTTTATTATATATGAAAATTCAAACTCCCTTTCACCCACAAGCACAGAGTTTTATAGCTCCATAGACATTGCAATTAGTTTAGACAATACACAGAAACTCAGAAACTTCAAGGTGAAGATAAGAACCAGGCTGGACTTTCAGCTGTGTGACTATCAGCAAGCTAAGTCTGAGAATACTTTTCTCAGGGGCAAATGCCCCTGCCAAACTAAGGTTTCTACCTTGGCTGCATTTCTGACCAAGGGGGGAAGAATGTTAACTTCTTAACTGTTGGTTTGCTAGGAAATCAAAACTTTTCAATAAGGCCACAGTACTTTTCAACAAGAGATCACAAGGATCACAAAAGGGGTCAAAAGAGGAGTCTCTGATTTTTATCTGTTTGGGACTCTGTTTCTCTTACTGGCTTTCCACAAAAAAGGAAAGAGCATATTTTCCTTTAAGATAGGTGTTAGCCTTGCCCTTTAATACTGGTCTTAAAATGGACTGCTTCTGGGGATTTTTTTGTGAATTTGCCAAGATCACACACATATGCTCTCCCATGCTATATCTAGAGGGCAGCATAGTATGGTGATGAGAGAACTAGACAGGAATGTAAGAGCCCTGGGTCCTGACACTGCCATACCCCATTATGTGACCTTGGGAAATTAGCATCACATGCTTTGTTATATGACTTTGGGAAATTAGCTTCATACTGTGGAGACTTGTTTTTCTCACTGTAAAATGGAGGGGTTGACCCAGATAAAGCCCATAGACTCCCCAGAGATCCATGAATGAATTTCAGGGGGTCCATGAATTTGGAAAGATTTTTTTTTACCATCCTCTAACTGAAATTTAACATTTTTCCATTATTTAAAAACATTTTCCCCAAGGGCCACGGGCTTCTTCCAATGGTGTCCACGACACAAAAAAGTTTAAGAACCCCTAATGCAGTCTTTCAGGTCCCTTCCAACTTTAATGTTCTGTGATTGCATGCAAATCCAAGAGAGAAGTCTGAATGGAGTGCAATTCTAATAAAAACAAACTAATTAAAACCAAAAACCACCTCAGTTTGAGGCAGTTATCCTTGGATTCTTTGATATATAACTGTCATCTCATCACTCCAGTGGTAGAGCTCTCACCCCTTCCATTTCTTCTCATTTTAGGTAACTCTAGCCCTTGTTATTCTGTAATAGCAACACTGAGGACTCACCCAAGTACCCATAATAGGACCTTAATAAATGCTTATTGATTGACTGATCTAATGTGCTGCTGTCCTTTCTTCTTTAGTTCACTTTACAATTTTTAGATAACAATTGAACTTTTGGCAGTATAATAGGCACCCGCAACCTTGACTATGTGACTAGCCCATTTTCTTTTCTAATCACACATTTTTCTGGTGATACCCTTTAATTTGCTTCTCTTTATTTACAATATGACGGAAATATAACCATGTCTCTGTCTATATTAGTAGCCCTACTTTGTGTCCTTTTCTTCTTTTTTTTTTTGTAAAAACATTTTAACTTGCATTTTTTAAGTTTTGAACTCCAAATTCTCTCCCCCCTTCCCACTCTCCCTCTTTCACTCTCTTCTACTCATCCCCCCTCCCTGAGACAGTAAGCAATCTGACATCAATTTTACATGTACAACATGTAAAACATTTTTACAATTTAGTCATTTTGTGTAAGAGAACAGAAACAAGAAAAGAAGTGCAACGAAAGTGAAATATTGTATGTTCCAGTTTGTTTTCAGATGCCATCAGTTCTTTTTTAGAGGGCAGATGGTATTTTTCATCATGAGTCTCTGGGATTGGCTTGGATCACTACATTGCTTTAAATAACTAGGCCATTCACAGTTGTTCATCAAAAAGTTTTGCTGTCACTATGTACATTGTCCTTCTGGTTCTGCTCACTTCACTTTACATCAGTTCATGTAAGTCTTCCCAGATTTTTCTGAAATTATCTTGCTTGTCATTTTTTATAGCACAATAATATTCTATCACAATTATATACCACAACTTGTTCAACTATTCCCCAGTTGATGGAAAACTACTCAATTTCCAATTTTTTGTTATCACAAAAAGAGCTGCAATAAATATTTTTGTACAAATCAGTCCTTTTTCCTTTTCCAGGATCTCTGTGATATTTGGTATTGATGGATCAAAGGGTACATACAATTTTAGAATCTTTTGAGCATAGTTCCAAATTGTTCTTCAGAAGGATTGGATCAGATTGCAATTCCCCCAACAGTGTATTAGTGTCCAAATTTTCTCTCATCTACCCCTCAATATTTCAATTTTCTCTTTCTGTCTTATTAGCCAGTCTACTGGGTGTGAGGTGGTATCTCAGAGCTGTTTTAATTTTCATTGCTTTTATCAAGAGTGGTTTAGAGGGGCAGCTAGGTGGATCAGTGGATAGAGAGCCAGACCTGGAGATGGGAGATTCTGGGTTCAAATCTGACTTCAGACACTTTCTTAGCTGTGTAAACTTGGGGCAAGGCACTTTGTCCCATTTGCCCAGCCCTCACTGTTGTTCTGTCTTAGAACCAATACACAGTATTAATTCTAAGATGAAGGTAAGAATTTTTTAAACGCTATTTAGAGCATTATTATATGGCTATATATGACTTTGATTTCTTTACCAGAAAAATACCTGTTCATATTCTTTGATAATTTATCAATTTAAGAATTACTTCTTTTCATAAATGTGATATAGTTTTCTATACATTTGAGAAATTAGACCCTTAGAGATATTTGCTATAAATTCTACCTTCCCAGCTTTCTGTTTTCTTTCTAATGTTGGTTGCATTTGTTTTGTTTGTATAAATGTTTTTAATGTAATCAAAATTATCCATTTTGCATTTTATAATGTTCTCTATCTCTTGTTTGGTCTTAAATTCTTTCTTTATTCATAGATCTGGTAGGTAAATTCTCTATGTTCCCTAATTTGCTTAGATCCTCCCTTTTATGTTTAGCTGTTGTACTCATGTTGAACTTGGTATATGGTGTGAAATGTTGGTCTATATTCCTAATCTCTGCCATACCATTGCCTAGTTTTTCACAGTTTTTGTTAAATAGTGAGTTCTTGTCCCAAAAGCTTGGATATTTCGATTTATCAAACACTAAGTTAGTATGGTCCTTTATTTCTAGTTTTTATGTACCTAATCTATTCAATTGATCCATGACTCTATTTCTTAACTAGTACCAGATTGTTTGGATCATGATTTCTACTTTGTAGTAAGGTCTGAAACCTGGAACTCCGAGGCCACCTTTCTTCACATTTTTCCATTGATTACCTTGATATTTTATATCTTTTGTTCTACCAGATGGATTTTCTTATTTTTTCTGGTTCTATAAAATACTTTTTAGCAATTTGATTGGTATAGTCCTGAATATGTATGTTAGTTAAGGTAAAATGTTCATTTTTATTATATTTCATCAGCACACCCATAAGCAATGTTTTTCTAGTTGTTTACATCTGATTATATTTGTATGGAAAGTGGTTTTTAATTAATTTCATATACTTCGTGGCTAGACTCCCACATATTTCATATCATCTATTGTTAATTTTATATTATCTATTATTAATTTCTTTTTCTAATCTCTTGCTACTGGGTTTTTTGGTAATATATAGAAATTCTGATTGGTATAAGTTTATTTTATATCCTGTAAATTTGTTAACATTAATTATTTCAACTAATTTTTAGTTGATTCTCTAGGATTCTCTGAGTATACTATCATATGACCTGTAAAAACTGATCATTTTGCTTCAATTACTTTTTCTTCTCTTATTGCTATAGCTAGTGTTTCTAGCATAATGTTAAATAATAGTGGTGATAAAGGGCATCCTTCCTTCACTCCTGATCTTATTGAAAAGTTTTCTACCTTGTCCTCATTACAGATTAATGCATGCTGATGGTTTTACATAGATACTAGCTAAATGTTTCAATTATTATTTTATTTTATTCTCA
Organism: Gracilinanus agilis; assembly: GCF_016433145.1. Taxonomy (NCBI): domain Eukaryota; kingdom Metazoa; phylum Chordata; class Mammalia; order Didelphimorphia; family Didelphidae; genus Gracilinanus; species Gracilinanus agilis. The sequence continues at coordinate 177,359,747 of NC_058130.1, read as the reverse complement.
CAATAGTCCTGAAAGGTAGATTTTATTATCCCCATTTTACAGATGAAGAAACTGTGGCAAGCAGAGATCAAGTGATTTTTCCAGGATCAGACAACTATGAAATATCTGAGGCTGGATTTGATTGGACCTTGACCATGAGTCCACCATGACCTTTTTCATTGCTGTTTGAGAGGCATTAAACTATAAATCCTTTGGAACTATATATTCCAGATTATGAGATCCTCAAATATTCCTGCTTGAAGATGACATTGTACTAATTATTTTGAGACTCAAAACATTGCAGAGCCTCCAAATAAGATTATAATCATGGATTGTAGTGAAATTATCTACACAGGGAAATCCAAGTGGATGATGAGTAATGCAGATTGTTCAAATATGCGTATGGATGGACAACTCATGCAAGTTTACTATCAGTCTATATAGATAGATACCAGAAATAATTAATGAGCGAAAATAATAGCAGAATACATGAAAAAGACTTCTTTGGGGAAATTGTATGGTACTTTTGATGACCCAGTTTCTTCAATGCAAATCTAAATATTGTTCATTTTTATAGTTGTGCTGTCCCTCTCTAAAGTACGTTCCAGCATTTGTCCTCTTTACTAAATCTTATTTCTCATGCAACATTTTCTTTGAGTTTTTGAGAATATTTACGTCTTCTTTCTCAGCTGCTATGACTCTGTTCTCTTCTAGTTTTTCTCCTACTCTTCTATAACTGTTTCATCTCTGTCTTCTTTTCTGAATAATAATTTGATACTCTTACTTGTATCTTTTCTTCTTCTAAATCATATTTCTTTGTAATTTTATCCACAGTCAGGGTTTCATTTTTTTTTTTAATTTTTTTCTAAGTTGATTATAGATTTAAGTTCTTTGATTTATTTTATTTTATTTTTTATTATTATTTTAAACCCTTAACTTCTGTGTATTGACTTATAGATGGAAGAGTGGTAAGGGTAGGCAATGGGGGTCAATTGACTTGCCCAGGGTCACACAGCTGGGAAGTGTCTGAAGTCAGATTTGAACCTAGGACCTCCCGTCTCTAGGCCTGGCTCTCAATCCACTGAACTACCCAGCTGCCCCCAGGGGTTCATTTCTACCTTGATGTCTCATAAATATCTTAAACTTATTGTGTTGTGCCTAAGTCAGACCTCTTTCTCCATCCCTCCACCCAATTCTTCACTCCTCTAAACCCTCCTTATTTCTTTGAGAGTATCTTATTACCAGTATTTATAACCTCAGAATAATCATTGACTCTTCTTCTCCCTAGAGCTCCCTTTGTCAAATTCAAATCTTGCCAAGTATCATTGGTTTTACCTCCATATCACTTTTGTGCCTATCTTTATCATACCACTTCAATTCATCCTACCTTATCACTTCTTACCTGGTTTATTGCAATAGAATTCTAATAGGGGGTATTCCCCTTCTATTCCTCCCTGAAACTTTTATCCAAATCTATCATCCACACAGCTTGCCAAAATAATCTTCCTGAGTCATAAAATGGCCATATCACTTTCTTGTTCAAAAATAGTACTTGAGGAGGCAGCTGGGTAGCTCAGTGGATTGAGAGCCAGGCCTAGAGATGGGAGGTCATAGGTTCAAATCTGGCCTCAGACACTTCCCAGCTCTGTGACCATGGGCAAGTCACTTAACCCCCATTGCCTAAAAAAAAATAGCACTTGACTTCCTTATACCTTTAGAATAAAATATGGATCCCAACCTCACATTTATTGCCCTCTACCATCTAACTATAACCTATCTTCTTTTTTTTTTTTACTTAAAATAATTTCTTTATTTTTTAGTATGGTTAGAATGATAAAATGCTTTCCAAACTAAATAAACCATGTTAACTTTTTTTAGCTCTAACTTGCCCTGTATTTTTTATAAAGATATTTATTTTATTTTTATCTTTTACATATAATAACAAATTTCCACATAAGTTTTTTGAATTAATATGATCCAAATTGTTTTCTTCCCTCTCTTTCCTCCCCTGTCCCAAAGCTGGCAACCAATTTGATCCGGGTTTTATATGTATTATCATGTAAAATATATTTCCATATTGTTCATTTTTGTAAGAGAATACAAAAAAAAAACAACTGAAATAAACTTAAGTGAAAATTTGCATGCTTTGATCTGCATTCCAACTCCAACAATTCTTTCTCTGGAAGTGGATAGAATTCTTTTTCATAACTTCCTCAGAATTGTCTTAGATCATTGTATTGCTGAGAATAGCTATGTTTATTACAGTCGATCATTCCACAATATTATTGTGTACAGTGTTCTTCTGGTTCTGCTTATTTCATTCTGCTCTGTTCATGCAGGTCTTTCCAACTCTTCTTGAAATTATCCTGTTGATCATTTTTTACAGCATAATAGTATTCCATCACCACCATATGCCACAATTTGTTCAGCCACTACCTAATTGCTGGACATCCCTTCAATTTCCAATTTTTTTGCCACCCAAAAAAAGAAGCTATAAACATTTTTGTATAGGTCCTTCCCCCCACCCTTTTTCAATCTCTTTGGGACACAGACATATTCGTGGAAATACTAGATCAAAGGGTATCCATTGTTTTATAGCCCTTTGGGCATAGTTCCAAATTGCTCTCCAGAATGGTTAGATCAGTTCAAAACTCTGCCAGCAGCATTAGTATCCCAATTTTGCCACATTCCCATCCAACATTTATTACTTTCCTTTACTGTCATATTGGGCAATCTGATAGGTGTGAGGTGGTCTCTCAAAGTTATTTTAATTCAATTTCTCTAATTAAGAAGGAGTTAGAACATTTTTTCATATGATTATTGATAGTTTTGATTGCTTCATTTGAAAACTGCTCATTCAATGTCATTTGACCATTTCTTAATTAGGGAATGGTTTGTATTCTTGTAAATTTAATTTAGTTTTCTATTTGAGAAGTGAGGCTTTAGATTTGTTATCAATTTTTTCACAGTTTGTTATTTCCCTTCTAATCGTGGTTATATTGGTTTTGTTTGTACAAAAGCTTTTAAATTTAATATAGTCAAAATTATACATTTTACATCTCATAATGTTCTCTATCTCTTGTTTGGTCATAAATCCTTCCCTTCTCTATAGTCCTGATAGGTAAACTATTCTATGTTCCCCTAATTTACTTATAATATCACCTTTTATGTCTAAATCATATACCTATTTTCTTCTTATGTTGGTATAGATAGGGTGTGAGATGCTGACCTATACCTATTTTTTGCCATACTGTTTTCCAGTTTTTCCAACCATTTTTGTCAGAGAGTAAGTTCCTATCCCCAAAGCTAGGATCTTTGGATGTATCAAATACTAGAATCTATCTTCTTAGTCTTATTTTATATCACTCCTCTTCACTGTAACATTATAACCAAGCTGCACTACTAGTTAGCATATCATGACCTCACAATTGTAAATGTGCACTGGTTGTCATCATTCCTTGAATTCATGCCCTCCTCACCTCAACCTCATATCTTTTTTTTTCATTACAGCATTACTGAAATCTGAGATATTAACTCCTCTATGAAGCCTTCTTTGACTGTCCCCATTCTCTAGTTATTAATGTTCTTCCTTAATTGATCTTGTATTTGCTTCTCTGCATTGACCTTGTATCCTCTATCCTGATGTAAACTTTAAATTCAGAGACTTTTTCATTTTGGTCTTTGTATGTCCTGTGTCTAGCCCAGTCCTTTGTACATAGTAATAGCTTAATAAATATTTCTGTTAAATGAATTTAAGAGTTGAATGAGATCTTTGAGTAATGCTAAAAAATAAACTATTCTCAATTTAACCAAGGTTGTAAAATGATTTCGTGAGTATAGCTAAAGTGACTGGATTGAATTTCTCAGAGAATCATCATTTTAAATGCTATTCTATTTTTTAGTTGGCCCTTCCTTTACTTAAATGGGAAGAGATGACCCTAACTTGAGTTGAATAGTGGCTTTAACCTTCATTCTAAGTTATTTTCTTGACAGCAGGAATGAGACTGATGATTTTATTCACTTCCTTTGCTATAATGCAGAAAACAGACATTGAATAAAAAATATGTGACATCCAACAAGTTCTATTGGAAGCCTCTTTGTTACTTCAGATAAAATATAAAGTTCTCACTTTTGGACTTGGAGCATTCTTTAAATTCATGAACTGCTTTTCACCATCCCCTCTGAGCACCTTGGTTAACCTTCATCCCTCCATATCCCTCACTTCTCCAAATTCTAGCAAAAATTCACATTCTCTAAGCTTTCCTTTATTAACCCTATCCTAAATTGATATATTTTAGCTCCATTTCCATTTAGGTATTTCCTTTGCTTCAAACTCACTTGTCCTATTTTAGTGTGCTTAATATGCTGTCCTATATCTTTTCTGCACCTTTACATAATAGTTTGCCAACCAGAGTGTAAGAATTTTTTTCCCATTTCTATCCTCTCAGGTACCTAGGACAGTGCTTTTAACACAGTGGGTATTTGATCAAAAATAATAATACCTAACATTTATGTAATGCTTTATAGACCTTATTTTATTTCATCCTTATGACAATTCTTTGAAGCAGTAGGCAATGTTTTCTCCATTTTACAGATGAGGAAAGAAGAGCCCAGAAACATGAGGTTGTCACTGCTTTAGAGGGAGGCATGAGTAAAACCCTCAATGCTCTTGACAAAAGTCCAGCATTTTTTTTTGCATAACAACGTTACTTCTGTTTGCCTTAGTTTTGGCAAGTAGAAAATGAGGATTAAAATGGTATCTACCTCCCAAATTTGTGTTGAGGATCCAATAAAATAATATTATGCTTTACAAACATTGAGGTGCTATACAAATATCACTTATGATTGTTATGAACATTTCAATATAGAAGGATTGGAAAGATAGTTATGTGAAATTGTGAATTGTTGACATGCATTTAGAAAAATATATGAAATTTAACACAGTGGGCTGCTTATCTAGGACCCCATCTGAATCTCCTGAAGGCAGTTTTCAAACAAGCTTCATTACTCTCTAGAGCAGGGGTCAGCAATGTATGGCTCTCGAACCATGTCTGGCTCTTTTGAGGGCCAGATATGGCTCTTTCTGCAGGAGCCATAAAGTCCATTTTTTTCAGGCACTGTTACAGGAATGCACACTGTGAGCACTGTACGGCTCTCACGAAATTACATTTTAAAAAATGTGGCGTTTATGGCTCTCATCACTAAAAAGGTTGCCGAGCCCTGCTCTAGAGGATATAGTTATTTTTTTAGTGGAGGATGTCTGAACTGATGTTCAAGGTGGCTCTTCTGCTCCTCTATTACTACTGCCTCTCTTCATTATCTTAGTCTGCCAACCTACAATCATTTCCTCTTACAAAGTTGTCAGCATCAGGTATGATTATTTTCCCATTTGCATCCTAATGATGCAGCTTGGAATGTCATCTGTGCATAAGGAAAGAGAATGAGCAGCGTGGGACCACACCTTTACAATCTGCTGCCTGCAACAAGTAGCAAGTTAGGAAGCTGCTGTCTGTGATTTCAGTTTATTTATCTCCATTTCAGTTTAGCATGAAGTCCTTGATAGCATGAATTGTCCTTTCAGAATCCTCATTCAGTAACCAGAAGGAAATGCAAAGACAGTCAATGCAGTGACCACTATAGCATTAATTCCATCATCTACCACAGTCCCTGACATTTAACAGATGCTTAATAAATGTTTTTAATTGATCCCAGAGTTGTGGAAGTCTGGATATGATTTTTTAAAATTTAAATATTTTATTTTTTTTAGAAAAATTTTCCATGGTTACATGTTTTTACTTTTCCCTTCACCCCCCCCCTTAACCTTCCCCATAGCCAATGCACATTTCCACTGGTTTTAACATGTGTCATCAATCAAGACCTATTTCTAAGACCTATTGATAATTGCAGTGGTGTGGTCATTTCGAGTCTACATCCCCAATCATGTCCACATCAACTCATGTGTTCTGGATATGATTTTAATGAATATTTTCTAAGATCCTGAAAACTTGAGACTTAGTTCTCTTGCCTCTTGTGAGAATGTCCCAAAATTACTCTAGAGAAAGGACACTGGATTTTCCGTTAGAATATCTGCATTTGAATCATAAATATGCCACATACCTATATGCTTTGGATCTTAGTTTTCTTCTCTATGAAATGAGGACTTTGATTTAAATGATCTTCAAGTTCCCTTCCCTTATAATTTAAATTCAGCATTATTATTTTTTCTCTTGAGAGTTCCTATCATTCTGTTGTGGACTGAAGGATGGTATCTTTCACATTTGCATTCTGAATTCAATTCAATTCAAGCCAATAAGCATTTCTTTAATGTCTACTGCATGCAAATCATCATACTGGTTCCTGGAGATATAAAGAGAAAATGAAAACCTTTGTAAAAGAATCTATATTCCACTTGGGTATACAACACAATAGGATACAATTTGAGGAAGAAAGGCAACACCAACAGTGAGAAGAATCAGGAAAAGTTTGCAAGAGGTGGTAGCCTTGAAAGGAATGAAATATTCTGAGAGACATCAATGAAGAGGGAAGTGCTTTGTAGGTGGGTGGAGAAAGTCATTGTTCCTTTGTCATTTTCTAAGAGGAACAATAACATCACAAGGGGTCGATACTTTGTGCATGACTTAGATTTAAGTGAGGCAAAGTTACACAGAATGGTCAGCTTCAGCCTCTTCTAGAGTCATCAAAGTCCAGTATCAAGATAAAAGTCAGGATGACTGGCAGTGGCCAGGGAAGCAATACTTTGGCATCTTTGATGTTTGATCAAACTTTAAGCACTCTACAGCACTTGCTTTAGATATCATGTGAAGACTTTCCCTGGTGGAATGGGCAGATGAGAACAATTTGCTGAAACAATTTGCTAAAACAAATTGTTCTCATCTGCCCATTCCACCAGGGGAAGTCTTCGCATGCTTGAGACAGACACGTCTCGATAATTCACCAACCATTTTGTGGCCCATTAATGACCCTCAACCTGATTTAGCCCAATGGCCAAGATGGGTTACCAGATTGTGGTCATTTTACATGCTACTGTTTCTTGTAGTCATAGATGAGAGTTGAGTGTCAAGTGGACACCATAGGTAGATGAGCATCTTTGAAAAAGACTTGGCAAGCCCTGATACTGGAGGTGCTAATAATCCTCCTTGTATACCAGACAGGAAAAGAAATAATGAACAAAACAGCAATTAAATAGTTCAGTTTTGGTAGATAAAAATGAAAGGAGGTAACATAAAATAAATTTGGAAAATTAGACTGGAGGCAGATTGAGAATACTTTTAATGCAAAACTGAAAAATTGATATTTATCCCATAGGCAATAAGGAGCTACTGAAGATTCTTTAGCAGGGTGATAACATGATAATATTTGTGCTTAATAAATAATATTTTGGCAGCTTTGTGGATCTTGGATTAGAGAGGAGAGATCCTTGAAGAAAGGAGTCCAATGAGGAGGGCTCATGCAATAGTCTAGGAATCAGCTTAAACACGTATTCACATACCCTCTGCTCAAGTTGAGCTCTAAGCATCTCAGAAAATATATGCAAATCTACCATACAATCAGTCTCTTGTTTTTCTGTGCAGTATTAAATGAGCATTTGGCTGCTAATCTAAAGCTTGAGATTTTCTTTTCCCCCCCCCCCCAGTATCCTGCTTATTCATTCTTTATTGCCCCACCATATGGTTTGCTCTGCATAGTCTCTGTTTTTTGATAACATGTTTTAAACTCCTCACAATGGTTATCTGCTTCATTTGCAGAGTCTGTTTTCTTTTCCTTTAAATTCTAATTGTGCAAATGAAGATGACAGCATGTCCCCATCTAAGAGAAGGAAATAAGCAGGGGCCAAGTGGTCCCAATTTTTGTCAGCTTGAAAGAAAACTGATGGAAATGCATAAGTTAGAAAAGACTGAAATAGGGAAAATGAGATGAATTACTCATTGGGAAGGTGAGAGGCAGTTTTGTCTGACTGCTTCCACCACCTAAGAATTCTCCTTGCCCTTGTCAGCAATCCTAGTAAATGATTCCTCCTTCCAATTGGCAGTATTGGTGCTAGAATGTTGTTGTGGATGAACAGATTACAGTTGCATGATTTGTTTCATCATTCAACCTGTGGAGAAAACTAGAGGGAAGACAGGTGATGGATACTGAGATACTGGTATCAGAGGTTGATTGAGAAGATCACAAAGTGAAGAACCAGGGTAATAACCCAGATGTGGCTAAGCCAGGAAATAGTCCCAAGGCACAAGAACAAAAATAAGTTACAAATTTAATGAATTGGAACTGAAAAAGAAAAACTTGGTTTCATCCTCTAAATAGGATCAGACATGGTAGATATAGAATTATTCAAATCAAAGTCTAAAATCTATAGCAGAGGACCATAAAAAAGAAAATAGGATGGCCTGACAAGTCAAGGAGAGGAATAGAAGTCAACATATAAGACAGAATAGCTACTTATCTTTCTTTAACCTCCTTAAAATAGGTACTAAAGCTCAAAATAGCTAGGCCATTGATCATAGACTTAAATCTTGGTAGTCAATCTAAACCCATCTCTTCATTTTTCAGATGAAGAAATAGGACATAATGTATAATTTTTTTCATCTTTTATTTGCTGTATTTGGGGAGTCCGGAGATGAAGGTTTTTATCAAAACTTATAGAGGGTGAAAAGTAGCAGAGACAGAGATAATCTAAGACCCTGACTTCAAATTCCACTACAAGGTTGCCTTGCATTAATGCTTCCCTTTAATGAAGGCAGGTGTAAAATGGGAGGGTAGAGTTGAAAATGATCAGGATATGATCAGAAAAAGAATGAGTAGCCTTGACCAATACTGACAATTTGTAGTTTCTCAGATTTTCATTTGGAGATTTCCTAGATGACTAGTTGTTTCCTCTTAAGTCTAAGGCTGAAAATCTCCTGATTAATAGCTTTATCATCTGGGAAAGGTGAGGATTTGAAAGCTTAGGGGAAAATAACCATTTACTTTATTTGGGAGATAACTTCAGGAAGAATTAGTCAAGGAACCAATCCTCTGGAAGTAACCTCTATATTTGGATAATGAAATCCAGCCTGGGTGATCTAGGAATTTTTCTCATATTTGCAGAGCTTCAACTTTTCAATCCCTTTTCCAGCTCAAGGGCCATTTGATTGCTCATGAGTACTTACCACAGGGCCACAGTTTGGTGCAAGGTTGGGAGAAGGCAAAATTTCTAGTTATAGTCTGAAAATTAATGGTCTGCATTAATCATGCAGAAACTTCAAACCAGCAAATGGAATTAAAAGTAATTGCCAGCTCTTTGGATTTGTTGACAGAGCTAAAATAACACTAGGCTGATTTTGGCAGATTCTCTTCTTCAGTACTAGCTTATATTAATAGGCAATCTTGGTTTAATCTAAAATAGCAAGGTGAAGCAAAAAAAATCATATCTGTCTTTCCTCAGAGCATAAAGGCAAACAAATTTCAATAGATTAATCGGGATTTTCAGATTCAAGATATTAATATATTGATGAAACCAAGGTCCTGCTTTCCTAGTTGGAATTATAGGCATGATACCCTGCCTCCCTTAGAACTGCAGCTAGGTGGGCAATGGATAGAACACCAAGTCTAAAGTCAGGTAGATCTGTTTTCAAATCCAGCCTCAATCACTGATTAGTTCTGTGACCATGAACAAGTCACTTAATTTCTATTTGCCTCAGTTTCCTCATTGATAAAATAGGGATAATAAAAGTATCTACTTCTCGGATTGTTATGAGGATCAAATGAGATATTTGTAAATTGCTCTCTCCCATGCACCCCCCTCATTTTCTATACAATTCCTTTTAACTGCCTCAAAAATATCAAATATCATCAAAGTTCTTAGAAGTTACATGCATCATCTTCTCCTATAAGAATGTAATTCTTTTTAATTTATTTAATCTCTTATGATTACTCTTTCATGTTTACTTTTTATGCTTGTTTTGAACCTGATGTTTGAATGTCACATTTTCTATTTAGCTTTGGTTTTGTCATCAGGGATATTTGAAAATGCTTTATTTCATTAAATATACAATGTTTTTCCTGTAAAGGATTATACTGATTTTTGCTGGGAAAATAAATCTTGATAACAATCTTAGCTCCTTTGCCTTCCAGAATATCATATTCCAAACCCTCTATTATTTAAACGTGGAAGTCACTAACTAAATTATGTGTGATCTTGATTGTGGCTCCATTATATTTGGATTCTTTCTACTTACTTTCAATATTTGCTCTTTGACCTGGGAGTTCTGGAATTGGCTATATAATAATCCCAGGAGCTTTCATTTTATGATCTCTCTCAGGCAGTAGTCAGTGGATTCTTTCAATTTGTATTTTATCCTCTGGATCTAAGATTTCTGGACAGTCTTCCTTTAAAAGTCCCTTTTCTTTTATATGTATATTTAAGCCATTGCTTTCTTAGTGACAACTCTATGACAGGAGGACAAAGGCTAGGCAACTTGGATTAAGTGATTTGCCCAAAGGCACAGAGCTAGAAAGTCTTAGGTTCATTTGAACCTAGAATATATACCTTTTTGAAATATGATGTCAAGCCTTTTCTTTCTTTTCATGGCTTTCTTGTGGTTCAATTCACAATTTATTTTCCAGGGCAATTATTTTCCCAATGAGATATTTCACATTTTTTACTTTTTAAAAAATTCTTTGACTTTGTTTTATTGTTTCTTGATGTCTGATGGACACATTAGCTTAAATCTAATTTTTAAGAAATTGTTTTCTTCAGTCAGCTTTTGTACTTCTTCATTTGGCATGTTTTGCTATTTAGAAAGTTATTTTCCTTAAAGAATTTTTGTGCTTCTTTTTGCCATTAGGCTGTTTTTTAAAGTGTGATTTTCTTAAATATTTTTGTGTGTCCTTCTTTTACTATGCTCTTAATTCTCTTCATAATTTTGTTAAATCACTCTTACTACCCCCTCCCCAATTTTTCTCTACCACTCTTTTTTCTTTCTTTAACTCTTCTAGGAATTCTTATTAGGATTGTGTTAAATTAGCATTTTTTTTTATTTTGAGGCTTTGCTGGTGGTTGTTTACTCATTGTCATCTTCTTCTGAGTTTATATCTGGGTTTTCCTTCCACCACAGTAATTTTTTATGGTTAGGTTCTTTTTTGTTGTTGTTATTTACTCAATTTTCCAGTGGATTTCATGACTGTAAATTTCATGTTAAAATTGGAATTTGCTCGCTTTGGGATGGGTAGGCACTTTCTCAAGCTTCAGGAATTTTTGTGCATCTGTTTTCAGAGCTTGTTCTTGGAATCTGAAAGTTTTGGTGCTTCTTAAGTGGTGTGCCACTGCCCTCCTGGTCTGTGTTTTGATATTTACCCAGGAAGGGACCTTGCTTCTCTGAAGCTATAACTGTTAGCATTCCTATTGGTCCTGGGAGTATGACCAGATCCCCTATTCCCCTGTAGCCTTAAGTGCTAATGCTACTCTCTGCAAACTGGGTCCCTACATTTTTGTGACTGACCCATAAGCTTTCCTTTCCACCCTGGAATTGTGACCAAAACCACATATAGGTAATAGAGTTGCCAATGAGCACCATTTATACTCAGTGACAGGGTAGAGTCCCTTTATTCTCTTTCAAACAAGTTGGCTAACCCCGTTAATGTCTCTGGGTTGAGAGCTCTCAAAGCTGCAGAGGCTTCTGTTGCATCTGGATCAAAAGCCTACTGCTAGTGCTGCTGCTCTGCTTTGTGCCAGCTCCTATCTTAGGGTCATAGACCTTTTCTGCTGATCTCCTAAGTTGTCTCAGACAGGAAAAATGTCTTATTCTGACCTTTTGTTAGCTCTGCTGCTCCAAAACTGCTTTTAAGACATTATTTTTAAGTTGTTTGGAGGGGAATGTTGGTAGAGTTTAGCCTATACTTGGACATCTTGACTCCACTAATAAATGTTTCTTTGTGATTCCCTGAGGTCCTGTTTAGTGTTCACTGAGGAGGGGAGGGACCAAGTTGTTTTCTTGGGTACTGAGAAAAACTGTTTCAGGATCATGAGTTCATTGATAAATTATGCCTCCCATGGCCAATCAACATTCTAGTATTAGTAATAATCTGGCCATAAGTTATTAATCCTCACAAGTTAATTTTGCTTTTTGGTTGGAATAGGCCATAAGTTATTAATCCTCACAAGTTAATTTTGCTTTTTGGTTGGAATAGAGCTTTGGAATAATATGTCAAGCTCTATGAATAATAGACTATAGAGCCAAAGGGACTTTACTGATTATCTTGTTTAGTCTGCTTAATATACAAATGAGTAAACTAAGACCTTGAAAAGGCAAATAATTTGCAGAGTACATATCAGAATTTAAGATTTGAATTTTTCATTCTCTCATATTGATTTTCTGATCTAGAATCTCCTACTAGCCTAATGTTTCCTCATTTGAGCCAATTGGCATCTATTATTGCATGGAAATAATAATTTCTTTAATAACCCACTCACAATCCTCCAGAGTTAATGTAGTACTCTTGATAATGCATGAGAAGGCAAAACTGAATTTCATGTCTTAGAAAAATGACTCCCACCTACATACTTTTATTTACCAGTTCTTCAGATTTTGGGATGTAGCAATTGGAATTTACCTATAGTGGCTCCATGGAACTTTAAGCTGCTTGGCAAAAAGTTGTGCATGATGTTTAATGAATTAAGTGAAATTAAAACAATAATTCCTCCATTTTTACAACATTTTGAAGTTTGCAAATCACTTTACATATAGGATTTGATCCTCACAACAAATAACACAACAAGTAGGTGCTATTAATATCCACATTTTAACTCTAAGGCAAATGAAAGTGAAAGGGGATCAAGTGACTTGTCCAGGTTAAATAGTTAGTGTCTGAGAAAGTAACAAAACATGTCTCTTCATGATTCCAAGTCCAGGATTTTACCCACTATTCTACCAAACAGAGATCATGCTAGCCACCTCTTTTCACTAATGTCTTTGTCTAGCTGGTTCCTACTAGGGTAAGGAAAAGATTATCTGGGTACTAGAGATATGAAGTCAAGCATCTGACCCAAGCATAACGCCTTCTTCCAGGGAACAAATGCACACCTACTAACAGTCAAAGTCAGGCGTTCATGAGTCTCTCTATTTAAATTAGTTTAATATTTAAATATTAAATGCCTAAATATGTTGATAGAACTGCAGAAGTTATTATGAAAGGTGTAAAATAATCTAAAACAAGGTACTTTCTTTTCCAGGAAGATTACAATTCACTGGGGGATAGATAAGACAAAATCCAGATCAAAATAATAGCCAGGATGGTGAAAGGCTTTGAATTCTTACTATTTGAGGTTATGTTGAAGGAAGTGAAGATATTTAGCCTAAATTAGAGAAGATTTAGCAGAGGCATTGTGATTTTGTTCAATTATTTGAAATGCTGCCTTGTGGAAAAAGGAATAGTTATATTCTGCTTGACCCCAAAAGGTAGAACAAGAAGCAATAGGTAGAAATTATAACCAAAAAAAAATTTAGTCTAAAGAAGGAAATAGGTAACAGTCAAAACTACATAGAAGGGAAATGGGCTACTTTAGGAGGTAGCAGGTTTCTGTTCAATGGAGGTCTTTAAGTGAAATTTGGATGAATAGTAGGCTGTGAAGATGATATTTTTGTTCAGGGACAACATGGACTAAATGGCCTCCAAGGACTTGACCAACCCTGAAATTTGGTTATTTTGTGATAAATGCATATGAAAGCTGCAAATGATATATGCAATCTGAAGAAGAAAAGTCTGAAAATGATTAGGAGGGTTTTGTGGAACAGTTGAAAATAAAGAAGATTGGCTTTGGAGTCAAAGGACCTTGGTTCAAATTTTACCTCTGATTCTTGAGGCTCCCTCTTGTAAGGATGCTTAGGAAACTGTAAATGATTATTATACAGCCCCAAGACATCCTAGAGATGGAGGTGGGAAGCAATAGGAGGTGTTGGTGAAACCTCCTATATGAACAGTAAGGATAAGTTTACTTAGAGGTTGCTTCTATGATCTAGCTGCTGCCTGTGAACTGTATTGAATCTGCTAACAGGAATAAGCAGTTCACCCGTTCCCACCTATTATCCTTGACTAATGAGGGAGTGATTGTTTCCCTCAATTAATAATCAAATTAAATAATAACTCCAAGGGTAATAAACCTTGATCTCTATTTCTCACTGTGATTTATTGGATTAAACCAGAAGATCTATAATTATGAAGTTTGCCTTCAATAGTTGCCAGGTAGATCTCTAACTGACAACTTCCTTTGGAACTCTGAGAATAAACCAGGTCTGTAATGGTTTCTTATATCAACTAATCTAATGGCAACAAATCAGGTAAAGGAAAGATTGGGGTGAATAATAAGGAAAGAAAAAAATTAATGATATGTCCTAGACCTTATCTAATGTATTAATTATACAGTAAATCTTCAGTATATCTAGAGCAGTTGATATCTTGAAGCCTGCTTGGCAAAGGTTTATCTCAGGCCACGATGATTTGGCTTTTTGTAGTTGCTTTTCTTGTTGGTATTTAGATTGGTATATTGGTGTTGATTTATAGATGTTGTTTAATAACTGAAGCTGGAGGCTAATACATAGAATAGTCTATGAACAGCTTAGGCATCTAACCCTAGCTCTGAGACAATCCTGAGATGACCTGTCCTCCCACCAGTATCTCAAAATTGAGACCCTGATGTTCTGAATTTTTCTGCTTTTATAGCCACATCTCAACTGACATTTGGTCTCATGCTAGATCAAAATGCTTCACTGCATTCTGTGTTCCAACCCAGTAACTGGCAATCATGCTTGGCCAAAATGGCTTCTTGCAAAAGTGTTTACACTCCCCCAAAGAGATCATAGATAAACAGACTTGTACGAAAATATTTATAGCTGCGCTTTTTGTGGTGGCATCAAACTGGAAAAGGAGGGTATGTCCTTCAATTGGGGAATGGCTGAACAAACTGTGGTATATGCGGGTGATGGAATACTATTGTGCTAAAAGGAATAATAAACTGGAGGAGTTCCAGGCGAACTGGAGAGACCTCCAGGAAGTGATGCAGAGCGAAAGGAGCAGAGCCAGAAGAACATTATACACAGAGACTGATATACTGTGGTAAAATCGAATGTAATGGGCTTCTGTACCAGCAGCAATGCAATGACCCAGGACACCTCTGAGGGATTTATGGTAAAGAACGCTACCTACATTCAGAGGAAGAACTGCAGGAGAGGAAACATATAGGAAAAGCAGCTGCTTGAATGCATGGGTCGGGGTGGACATGATTGGGGATGTGGACTCGAAACTACCACACCAATGCAACCACCAACAATTTGGAAATAAGTCTTGATCAAGGACACATGACAAAACCAGTGGAAATGTGCATCAGCCATGGGTGGGGGCAGTGTGGGGGGGTGAAGGGGAAAGTGGGAGCATGAATCATGTAACCATGTTAAAAATGATTATTAATAAATGTTTAAATTAAAAAAAATACAATTAAAAACAACTGTATTTAAAAAAAAAGTGTTTACACTCTGTGAAACTGGACGAATGGACAAATCACTTAACTTCCATGAGCCTTTGTTTCCTTTTCTGCAAAATGAGGAGATAGTAATAAATGGTCTCGGAGATCCTTTACAGCTAGACATCTCTGATCCCCTGGCTAGGATCCTAGTTATACCAATTGATGACCAATGTTCACAAAAAGAGGAAGGTAAGCTCATCTTCCTCCCACCAATCTTACCTCCAACCCAGGCCCCTGCAGCTATCGTTTTGAGGAGTGAATCCTGTGGAAATGTATCCTGGCAACTGTTTCTGCAGGGACTGTATCCCCCATTTTGGCAGCCACAGCTACTTGGAAAAGAAGTTCTTTTATCAAAATCACTGGTATCATCAAAGGGTCATCACCAGAAATTAATATGATTTTATCAGTTGAAATGACATTAAAGATGATGCATTGCTGTCTGCTTTTCTGCAAGAACTCCAGGACCTTTCTATCTGACCTGTAGCTGAAGGGTTTTTTATATATCATTAGAATGGGAGCTCCTTGAGCTAAGGCAATGTGCTTTCCTTTCCTTCATGTATCACCAGAGCTTAGCAAAGTTTCCTGAGCACAGAGCTTAAGAAAAGCTCATTCATTCATTGAAGGCTTTCTAGAGGAGGTAGTATTTTAGTAAGTATTGAGTTGGTGGCAATTTTGAGCAAGAAGAGGGCTTATAGGCAAAGCAAACAACATACATTAAGGTACAAGGACATGACTAAGGATTGGGGTAAGAAACAGATTGAGTTCTGGAAGCAACGTTTAAAGTCATGAGAGATTTCTTAAACAGAATGTATTAAGAAAACTAGGAGAGTGGAATACAGTTAAATAGTGAAGATTTTCTTCATTTAAGGAAATAGCTTAAGACAGTGTCTTTTTCTTCAATTAAAAAAAATTTAGTAGCAGTTGGCAGCAGCTGCAACTAGATACTCAGACAGCCCTTCCACAGCCATCCTGTGGTCCCTTTCTTCCCTCCTTGGCTGGTCCATCTTGCCCTGTCTGACCCCAATAATTACATTTTGAAAGCAAGCAAAGTTATAGTTAAGCTTATTTAATCCCTTTTTGCCATTAAATCATGTGGTGGTTTAAGTATTTCAAAGTCTCCTCTCTCAGGAACAGTTGAGGGCTCAGACAAGGCAATAAAGCCTAGAGCATAAAAAAAAGGAAAATCATTTTAGTCAAAGCCTAGGCAAGAAAGCAATTGTCAGAAGACCATCTTATCTTGAAGAATTGGAATTATGGTCAGCATTCATCACATCAAAGTAAGAGTGAGGTTCTATCTGAGGAATGATGGATTTCACACAGACCTGGACTTTAGTCGGGCCCTTACTAATCAGGAAAAAAAATGGCCTCCAGGCTCCAACTCTTAGCTCACCCTTAATTTAAAGAAAGTAGAAAACTTCCATCTTGATGATTTAAATTTATTACTCTGCCCTACATACGGTAAGAACAAATACCCATCAGAAGCCTGACACCAAGTCCCAAACATTTCAACTTTTATAAAACAATAACTTTTCATGGGCCCAGGAAATTTGAACAAGCTTTCAACTGATCAATACTCCAAGGTCTAATAACCTTATTTTAAAGCTCAACAGACACTCTTCATGAGATTCATTTCAAACGTTTCGGGCCAAGATCCAAATGGAATTGGCCTTTTACATAATGCTGAGTGAGGGAATCCATCAGTGGCTGGCTCGCTCCATCTTCCAGTAGGTAGGATGCAGTGAAAGCAGTGCATTGGGCCTGCTATTTAATTATCTGGAGCTTATCTCCTTTCATGAACTGCAGCAGACTCACCCAATTCCTCCACTACCGAGGAATTCACTATTTTCAGGGCATTTATCAGAAAGTTACCAATGACTGAGCAGAAGGGGCTGCAGTCTATATTTATGACAGCTCAGTCTTATCATGCCCTGTAGCCTGTTAAGTATTAATTGATAATCTCCAGGAAATGAAGCACATTTGTAGTTATCAGCTTAGCATCAGAATATATGTCTCTTGGGCAGATCTGAAACTTGCCTTGGCAAATATGCTGAGGGAGCAAAAACTGTTGAACATCATTCAGGCACAAAATCTCCAGAAAGGACTATTTGCTAATACAAGATTGAAAATGCTATTTCATTTGTTTTACAGGCTGAAGTTTGCTCTTATCTTTAAAATTTACTCAGTAAGATGCATTAACAGATCAAAAGAAAGCCTCTATGATATTTCTAAAGAGCCTTTGTGTGGATTTTTAATCATAATTATTATAGAGGACAGGACTAAGGTCAAATTCTAATTTATCATTATAGGCTTACAGTGGTATTTTTTTAAACTCTCCCAATTGCAGTAGATACAGTGCTTTTCTTCACATTTCCTCTCAGATCCTGATCCAGTGTGATCCAATGACTTCTGTTCCCATTCACATAGTGCAACATTTTGAGGAGCATATGTTCAGTGGTTAGGGAGTTTCCAAAGATCCAGAGAAAGCTACTCTGGCTAATGACTGATTCAACAATAGGAATTTAAGTGTGATTGAAGGAAAAACTTTCAAACAATTCAGTCTCCAAAATAAGGAAAGGTCTGCCTTAGAAGCTGGTGGATTCCTCCTCATTAGGGGGTTTTGGGCAAACACTTCATGATTGCTCCTTGGGGATATGGTATAGTAGATTTTTTTTAAATCCTTCCTTCCATTTTTAGAATCAATACTGTGTACTGGTTCTAAGGCAGGAGAATAGCCAGGGCTAAGCAATGTTTGAGGTCATATTTGAACCCAGGACCTCCTATATCCAGACTGACTCTCTATCCACTGAGTCACCTAAAGATTTATTTTTCTGATATGAATTAGACTACATTGTGACTGAAGCTCCATCCACTTATAAAATTCAATGATTCTGAAATTCATTAATTATGCAATCCCCTTTTTAGTTCATATCCTAGATATCATATGATCCAAGAACCAGATGGGGGTGAGGAGGAAACCTTAAGGTCTTTTATGTAAGAAACTGTGATTGCCAACAGAGGTAAAGAAGTGTAATCAGCTCTTAGAGTCTTAATTAAATTTCTCTCAGTTGAGATTTCAGAAGAACTGAATTGTTAGCATGGCCCATATTTAAGCAGTTGGTGTTTCTTCCTTCTCTTGATTTAATAATTACCCAGCAGATAATCTAAAATCCATATAATTGTTTGAATCGAATGAGGACCCAACATCAAGCCCACAAAGAACTAGTTTTAGGTGGTTCTATTGTTAGAGGGACTATTTCTTCGAAGAAATGCATGAAAAAGCCATGATTAGATGAGCAAATCACATTGTGTTAAGCCAGTAAGGACCCTTAGAGAATATCCTCACTTCTCATCCACTCCCAGATCTTTCAATATGCTCTTTCAACATGCTCTTTCAACCTTGCTATGTAACACAGGCTCAACTGATATCTCCACACAGTGTTTCCATAATTTAGGATTCCATTAATGTTTAACTTATCTTTCTCCAGATTTTTTTCCTAGTATATAAAGTGGAAATCTTTATATTTCAATGTAAAGAATACATAAATAATTTAAGCATTTAAGTGCTCCCAAGAGCTTGTTCCAGGAAATTAATGAGTGATTATGAGCCATCCAAGTATTTACTGATTTTTTCAAGTATCTAATAATCTTTCATTAAAAACACAGATCCTTAAATGAAAAAAAAAGTTAACTACCCAATATCCTCAAAGAACTATAATTTCTATCATTGCCTAATCTAGAGGAATCTCAAGAAATAGCATCTTGGGAGTGAAGTGGGGAACACAAAGGAGCTCTTACTGAGAATTACTTTCCATTCCCCTCTTCACAGTTGAGGGAAGAGGAGAAAGGTCTAGCTTGGCCAACTAATCTTCATACTGACTGAGTCTCAGGAATTGAACTGAAGTAAAACTGTCAGTAATTCAAGGAAAACATTATTATATGAATGCTGGTTTCTACCTCTGTTAGCGCTGTTATCAAAAAGGAGATGTGATTATCTTCTGAGAGGTTATAATAGGAGAGAAACAAGGGAGAAAAATCAACAGCTCAAATGTGAGCTGTGTAACAATTAAGCAATTCTGGAATTTCAGCTGAGAGGAATTTAATTAAGGCTCTAATAGCTAATTAGACTCATTTAGCTTTGCTGGCAGTTGCTATTTATTATATAAGATGCCTAAGATGAAAGATTTCTATCTTTCTCTTGGATCATTTTTAATTTAAGCCAGGTTATAGCTGCAAATATTATCCTATCAACCACTGGATCTATTTTAACCAAAGCTCAGAGTCTTAGGACAGATAATCATTCATACAGAAGACTTTAAAAATTGTTCAAATTATCTGTATAATGGCCTCGATTCTCAATTTCACTTTGCCAATAGTTATTAGTCTCTGAATGACCTAGGCCAGAGAAGATAACTTCCTTGCATGCTTTCCAGTCTGCAGTGACCTTCTGCAAGCCAATTCCATAAAAATAGAGTCTGGGGGAACCGAAGGTAAATAAAAATCTCAGCGTTAATCTAAAATGTTTCTTTCCTGTGTGTCTAGAAGAGGTATTTTCCGCAGTGAAAACTAGTAGTACATTCCTTTTTTTTTTCTTTTTAACCCTTGTACTTCGGTGTATTGTCTCATAGGTGGAAGGTTGGTAAGGGTGGGCAATGGGGGTCAACAGCGTACATTCCTTTTTGACTCAATTAGATGGCAGATATGGTATCTTCGACTACTTTTTAGAATTCTTTGGAAACAGATTAATATCAATTTATAAAAATTCCTAAGAATTCATTTGTAGCAATTCCTATTAAGTTAAATTATTAGATGGTTTAGACTCAAGCACTAACCCCAAGGAACATATTTATACTCATGAAAACTTAATAGTATCTAGATTTTGTATTTTATTTACATGAAAAATTATAAGATATCAGGGGTTCTTAACATTTTAGGGATCATAGACCCCTTTGACACTCTGGCAAAGTCTAGTGACCCTTCCTTAGGATAGTGTTTTTAAATGAATAAAACAAAATAAAATGATAATATTGAAATAATTGTCAACATATTTTAAAATACCAGATTAAAACCCCTTAAATAGGTAATGCAATTTTGGTAAGTTTAATTACTAATAAAAAAGAATAAATAAATTAAAAGCATTGTGGTTATTGTCATATGGTTTTGGTGGACCATATAGGCAGAGAGAAATGATTTGATCTTATATTTTTTGGGAGAAATGGCGTACAATAATTTTCCTTTGTCTTGCCCTAAAGAGTTAAATGATAACTTCTTTAGTTTTAGAGGAAATCAATTATTATTTTCCTGGGTTGAACATTTTCTTCATACATGAAATGTGTTTAAAAAAAGATTTGTGTGTGGGGCAATTGGGTGGCTCAGTGGATTCAGAGCCAACCTGGAGACAGGAAGTCCTAGGTTCAAATCTGGCTTCATAGCCATGTGAGCCTGGGCAAGTCACTTAACCCCCATTGCCTAGCTTTTACTGCTCTTCTGCCTTGGATCCAATACACAGTATTGATTCCAAGAGGGAAGGGAAGGGTTTTAAAAATAGATTTTGCTCCACTTCTCCCCTCATTTAGCTAATCAATGACTCAAGAAGTCAGTTGTGGCTGGTCAAGCTTACAGCATAGATGACATGGACCTCACCTCCCATGTTGGTTATAATAAACGTCCCTTCCATTTAAAAATATCTCAGTCTTGACAGACAGGTCTACCCAGAGGGAAGCTAAGTAAACATGTAACTTTCATCTTGTAACTCTGAATCCTAAACAGAATTTGATGAGTATTCTTCAGTCAGAAGTCCAGCATCTGTTCCAAGCATTTCTTAATTAGCACAAATGGGATGAAACACGTGTCCTTCATTTTGACAGCAAACTTTTCTTCCCCCGAGATGAGGCATGCAAGCATCTTTTAAATCAGGTTTGCCAATTTGTTTTTTCAGTCTGTGACACACTTGTAAATGTACTCAGACCTTATTGAGAATGTCTGATGTTGATTAGACTTCCATCGTTCACACCACCTCCAGCGCTTTTCAACTGGTTGGCTTGCAGGCAGAGTGGTTGGCAATTCATCCCAACCTCCTTATACACTAGACCTTCCATGCCATCTTTCTATCCCTGTGAAAGCAGAAGGGTGACCCAGCATCTTGTCCCCTATCCAGCCACTGTCCTTACTAGATCCCAGTCATATCAGTGTTATAGGGGCCGGTATACTTTTTCTAAGTCTGCAGACATTTTTTGGCTTAGGTTGGGGAGGAAAAACTTGATCAGGGCTCAGGATAATAGTCCAGTAAATTCAATTTAAAAGAAAGTTTAAATTTAGAAAAGTTCAAAAGCAGTTGATTAATAATTTTTTGCTTTTATAAAGGGAAAATGGCATTTTGAATTAATTTCATTGTCTTTTAGATCACTGTGTGTTTGAATCAATCGAAACCATTTAAAGGATTAACTTAATTTGTTTAGAGCTGCTTGCTTTTTAAATGAATGAATTTTTAAATTGTTGTTGTTGTTGTTTTAACTTCAATGATTTTAAATCCCTCTGTCTAGCTTTCCTCTCACTTATGCAAGTAAAACCTGCTAGGCTCCATATGTCTGCTTCCATATTAGCTTACTTCTCTCTGCATATGAACCATAACTTTTATTTTTAAAGGAGGAGGATGTACCTTATTAGCACAAGGGAATACCTTTTGGCTTGTTCTAAAGAAAGTGTTACTCTGATTCTGACCCTTGTTAGGAATAGACGAGAGTAATCAAAAGGGATAACTGAGGCATAGTTTTAGGAAAAGCTACTTTTCAGCTCTCTGGGGGACAATGACTTGGAGAGATGTTAATAGGTTTGTGTGAAACATGGAGGTCGGGAACAGGTACACTTGTCATACTGATATGAATACAGGGTCCAAGTATGAGCATGGGAAAGTGTTGAAAAAAATGTTAGCTAAATATTGAGTTGTTTTATAAGAATCATTAATACATTCTTTTTTTTTTTACTTGCTTGGATCCAGATACTGAAATAAAGGCTGAATTCTCAACCTGGGATTTCAGAAGTCCCAAAGGACTCAGAATTTATGTACAAATTTCAGGACATCTATAAATGACTTTATTTTTCTTTTTAAGTGTTTTGATAACAGTATTTCAATAGGTTTCCATGGTAATGCTAATATATTTTATTTTATGACTTTATACATTGTGAGTAGGGTTCTGTAGACTTCACCAGAATATCAAAATGAGTCCACAACACAAAATGTTGTTGGGTTTATAGTATAGAGATAGTAAATTTGCATCTCAGTGCAGCATTTGATAAAGCTTATTGTGGCATCCATGTTGAATAGATATAGGAAGTATAGCATAATAGATAAAATCATGGACCAAAAGACAAGAGTTCAGTTCCCATCTTAGACATTGCTAGTGGCATGACCCCTCAAAAGTCACTAAATTCTTCTGAAATTCAATCTTCTTATCAATAAACTGGAAATATTAATGGATGTAGTAGTTAATACAGAGCTTATTCTGTAAAATCACGAAATAAAGTAAGTAAAGAACTGTGCAGACCTTAAAATTCTACCTAAGTATGAGTTAGGGTGGAGAATATGGAGAAATATGGATGGTATGATTTTATAATTAGATGAGTTCCTAACTGATGAAACAACTGGACCCTAAGAGTGCTGATTAAGTGATCAATGTTACCCTGAAGGAAAATCTCTAGAATCATAGAATTTCAATTTTATAGAGACATCAGAGTTGATTATTGAATTTATCCCATGCCAAAAAAAAATCTTTACTACAATATACTGAGTAGTCATCCGACCTTTGATTGAAGATTTCTGGTGAGGAGAAAACCAATTCCTTCCAAGGTAGTATATTGGATAATTCAATTCCTAAGAGAGAGGCGGCTTGGCATAATGGATAGAAAGCTAGCCTCAGGAAGACTTGTGTTCAAAACCTGGCTCTTAGAAATATTTATGTTATCTTGGGTAAGCCACTTGACCTCACAGTGCTCTAGGCATCTCTTTAAAGACTGCTAGTTTCAGAGAAAATTCTCATCTAAATTCTTTAAACATCTAGGAATTTAAAGGTCCAGTCTCCATCTTAATTATTAAAAAAAGGCGGGGGCAGCTGGGTAGCTCAGTGGAGTGAGAGTCAGGCCTAGAGACAGGAGGTCCTAGGTTCAAACCCGGCCTCAGCCACTTCCCAGCTGTGTGACCCTGGGCAAGTCACTTGACCCCCATTGCCCACCCTTACCAATCTTCCACCTATGAGACAATACACTGAAGTACAATGGTTTAAAAAAAAGGCGTTTTTTTTTTCCTCCTTGTGGTTAGCTGAAATCTTTCTACATCTTCTATATAGCTAGTTCTGTCTCCTGAGGTAAAAAAAAAAGACCAAATTTCTCCATTCTGTGTTACTCATTCAAATACTACAAGACTTGTTGTGTCCAACTTGAGTCTTCTCTCCATTCTGAACATCCCAAGTTCCTTCACGATTCTGGTTTCTCTCCTCTAATCATTATCCAGTTTATTAATGATTTTCTTAAAATATGGTATCCAGACACTAATGCACTGTTGGTGGAGTTGTGAACTGATATAATTATTTGGGAGAGCAATTTGGAACCATGTCCAATGGACTATAAAACTGTGCATACCCTTTGATCCAGCTACCCCTACTGGGTCAGTATCTCAAAGAGAAGAAAATAAAAGGAAAAGGACTTATTTTTAAAAAAATTAGAGTAGCTTTTTAAGGGTAACGAATTGGAAATTGAAGGGATGTCCATCAATTGGGGAATAACTGAACAAGTTGAGGTATATGATTGTAATAGAATATTATTGTGCTATAAGAAATGGTAAACAGGATGATTTCAGAAAAACCTGAAAAGACTCATTTGAACTGATGCAAGGTAAAGTGAACAGAACCAAGAGAACAGAGTACAGTATCATAAATATCATATATAATGATTAACCTAGCTATTATCAGGAATACAATGATCTAAGAAAACTCTAAAGGACTCATAAGACTCATTTATGAAAAATGCTATCTACCACCAGAGAAAGAACTGATAGATTTGGAATGCAGATTGAAGCATACTATTTTTAAACTTTATTTTCTTACAGTTTTTTAGTAATATATATATTCTTCTAAAACACAACAAATATGGAAATAGCACATTTATAACCTGTATAAAATTGCTTATCGTATCAGGGAATGGGGAAGTGAAAAAGGAAAGGAAAGAAGTTGGAACTAAAAATGTGAGAAAATCAATGTTAAAAAAGTCATTTGGCCCAGCTGTGTGACCCTGGGCAAGTCACTTGACCCCCATTGCCCACCCTTACCAATCTTCCACCTATGAGACAATACACCGAAGTACAAGGGTTAAAAAAAAGTCATTTGGGGAAAAGAAAATATTATTTAAAAATATGGTCCCCCAAAATGAACAGAATACTCCAAATGTATGTGGTCTGATGAGGGAAAACTATCAACTTCTAATGTCCTAGATTTCTATGTCTCTCTCGATTGTAATTAAAATCATATTAGTGGTTAGAAAGCCAAGTCTGGAGATGAGAGGTCTTGAGTTCAAATCTGACCTTATATACTTCCTAGCTGTGTGACCCTGGGCAAGTCACATACTCCCAATTTCTTAGCCATTACTGCTTTCCTGCCTTGGGACTGATACTTAGTATCAATTCTAAGACAGAAGCTAATAGTTTGGAAAAAACATATTTTGGGGGGTAGATTGTTGTACTGTTGATATTTTGGGCTTACAGATTGCAAAATTCCCTAGATCTTTTCCAAATGAAGTTCTATCCTTACCTCCCATGTCTTATAACTGTTAAAGCTAACCTTTCAAAGGCAAATGCAAGACTTCGTTTTATATAGACAATTATGAGTAATCATTTATCTCTGATATATATTAGATTTATATGCTTGTGTATAAAGGTTCTAGCCTTTCAAAATCTTTTGGGATACTCAAGCTGAAATATATTCAATCAGCTATCCCTCCCAACTTTGTGTCATCTGTAAATGTGATAATCATGTGAGCTATGCCTTCTTCTTGGTGAATAAGAAAAAGTGTTAAATAGCATGGAGTAAAGGACAGATTCTTGGGTCATTCTACCAGTACCTTCCCCTAAGTTGATATCAGGTCATTGTTGGTGATTTTTTGGATTCTTTCTATCATCATTTTTTAATTTACCTAATTGAATTTAATAAGCTCACATCTTTATCTTGTCCAGTCTTTATCTTGTCCACAAAGATTTCATGAATGATTTCGTCAGATTCATAGCTGATTTGGTAAACTTTGCTGAATTCCCTTTATCTAATAGCCTAGTAACTGACCTAAAAGGAAATTACTTTAGTATGGCAGTAGCTGTTCCTAATGAAGCTGGACTTCTCCTTAGTGGTCCCCATTTCCCTTGATAGGTGTATACAAACTATCCTTTTAATAATGTATTCTGGGGGACAACTTGGTAGAACAATGGATAGTGCACTAGACCTGAAGTCAGGAGGATATAGGTTCAAATCTGGCTTCAGACACTTCCTAGATATGTGTCTGGGCAAGTCACTTAATCCTGTTTGCTTAGCCCACATCAGTCTTCTGTATTAGAATTAAGACAAAAGGTAAACATTTAAAAACATAGCATGTTCTGGAAACATACAAGTAATCAAGTCAAATTCACTGATTAGCAGTGACCCAGTTTACCCTTTTCTACCTTTGACAAATTCTTTATGATCTTTCAGAAATCATTGCTCCCAGCCCAGCTTTACCAGCTCTTTTACTACCCTGGTAAGCAGCTCTAAGCCTTGTCACATAGATTCATTGAGGGCAATTATGTATTTGCTCATCTCTTCACATAGCTTTTATACCAACTTGCTGTTATTTTTATTCTGATCCTTTTAGTAAAAAGTCTATTTGCTGTGACAGAAAAAAGAATATCAACATTAAGAGTTAAGCATTTCTGCCTTGACTTCATTGTCCATCTATCTATCCTGAACAGCAGCAGTTATATTCCTTTTTTTGATTCTCTTCCTTTTCCTAATGCAGATGTTTTAAATCCCCAAATCCTTTTTGCTGTTCTTGGCATTCATAAATAGCCTTAGCTTATTCTAAGCTTTTGTTGTTATAGGATGGTAGTTCAGTTTGGATGATTCTCCATTAAGAGCCCTTGCTTCCATCTAATGAACGTATATTTTAAAAGTCTCAACTGGGAAGACTTCCAGCTAGATGGTTGAGTACCAAAGGTCATCTCTACCATACTTTTCTTCCTTACATCAAAATGTTAAGTAATGTGCCAAATAAAGTCAAGGAATGACCCCTCCCAAAAAAAACCTCACCAATTATAGAAAATGGGAGAAATCCCCATAAAGAACTTCTACCAGGAAATCCATTTAAGGGACAACAAAATGAAATATGCAGCCAAAAAAAAAGGACCCAATACAATGAATAAATATGATGGAATATAAGAATACAATGCAAAACCCAGAAAAGAGTAAAAATGAAATGATAAAAGACAATTAATCAACACTCACTATGTGGAAAATATAATGCTAAATACCAGAGATACAAGAAACTACTTTTTTTGCTACTAATATGAGAAAAATTGTAACATGACTTTTGAAACTGATATGAAACAAAATAGGAACATTCAGATGCAAAAGTCAATGAAATAATTGAAGGAATAAATTAATCTGGGTACTCAGATTCTTAAAGAATGAAAAAAAAGACAATTGAGTACAAATAATTCAGATCATAAAAGCATAGATCTAGAATTGGAAGGGATCACAGAAACTATTTACTCAAATCTGTTCATTCATAGCTGAAGAATACGAAGGTGTGGGAGATTAAGGAATTTCTTCAAGGCCATGGAGGTTGGGAGTTGGTTAACCCAAGATTTGATCTCTTATTTTCTGAAATTAAAGCCAATGAGTAGTAGTAGACCTACTGTATCCTAGCACCTCCAACATGGCAGAATTTCTATAGACTGTATAAAAGAAGAAACAAGTTCAGAAATAAAAATATGTAGAGATAAGAAGAGAAAAACCCAAAGGACAAATGAAATGACTAGAACATCTGTAGTTTCTAGAAACTGAAATAACTGTTCTTGAAGCCAGAATATAGCAGAAGACTGACAATTACTTGCCAAAAAAAGATTTAATTACTTTACTTCCCAAATCCTATCTTCTAAATGTTCATCATTAACATCATTGCCCTCATCATCATGATAGTTGCATTTCTATGATATCTACTATGTGCCAAGTACTGTGCTAAGCACTTAATAAATATTATTTTATTTAATCTTTATGACAACCAAGTAAAGTTGTTGCTATTATTATCCTCATTTTACAGCTTAGGTAATTGAAGCATATTAAGGCTACATGACTTGCCCCAGGTTACACACTTAGTAAGTCTCCGGGACAAGATTTTAACAGGTCTTCCTGGCTCTAAGCCAAGCACTCTCTATACTTTACCACATACCTATTGAGACTGTTGAGGCTCACAACTTTGATACAGTTCTCAATTCCTCATTCTCAATCATATTCCCTATCCAAACTAATGACAAACTTTGTCGTTACCTTTATTACAGTTTTTCATTATATTACCTTCTTGCTACTCACACAATCATTCCCCTAATTCAAGTCCTATCACCTCTCACATAGATAGTAACTTTCTAATTATTTTCTCTGCTTCAGGTCTCTCTTCATTCCGATCGATCCTACACGCATATATCAAAGTGGTCTTCCTAAAGTAGTATCTCTTTGTTTCCCCAGTTACTCAATAAACTCCAGTGGCTCCCTATGTCCTTCAGGAACAGATATGAAATCTTCTATAATTTAAAGATTTTTCCAGAGGAAGAGGGAGTAAAAAGGAAATACAGAGAATATGGGTGATGTGAAAAGAAAATATATCAATTACAAATCACTTTTTAAAAAGTACATTCACTTTGTCTGAGCATCATTGGGGGGAGGGAAAAGAGCAAACATTCATTAATAAAGGAAGAGGACAAACAATAGTAATGTAAAGTAGGGAAGAAGTAGAGGAAGAATTGAATTATTATCTCTTGAAATTAGTACTTCTGAGATGAAAATTCATTCAAACAAACAGGTGGGGGATGGAGATATATTCTTATTTAGTGTGGGCTATTTTTTAAAAAAGGGGAATCCCATTTTGTATGAATGATTTGATAGAATAAACATGTGGAGGGAGGGTAAATAAAACTCTCTAAAGGAGAAAAAGAATGAGAGAAGCAAAAAGATGGAGGGGGAAGTATCATGTTAAATTGGAATGAGATATTATGGGAAAAGGTCAGTCATACAAGGAGGTAGAGTAATGGCAAGAAGGTAGAGAACTCCCTGAGCCTCATTCATATCTGTCCTGGACAAAGTTAGAGGCAAAACAATTAACTTTTAAAGGTTTTAGTTTGTATGATCAGAAAAATAAAAATAAAACCTTTATGGGCAAAACCAAGTTAGGGAAAATGAGAATAATTTAGAAGTTGATAGAAAGGGAAGGAGGGGATAAGCAGTTGATAGGAACAAAGTCTACACAAGGCCTTCAAAATCATCTCATCTAATGCTTGAATTTTGTAAATTTTGTAGAAGGGGTAGACTGAGGTCCAGAGTGTTGGAGTATCTGATTCTAGAACTTGTAGGTGGTGAGTGACAAGTCGTGGTTTTAGTGCAAATATTCTGATGATAGATACAGAGTTCCTTTTACTCTAATGACACCTCTTAAATGAAATACTATTTATGGGAATTGGGTTGCATTGCTGAAAGTCTTTAGAACAGAGAGCCAAGAAGGTAGAAGTTGGAAAGATAAAGGAGGGGGTAATGAAGAGATCTAGAATCTTACTTTCCTCCATCAGGGGTAAAGAAGGAGACAAGATCATGTATTTTTGAAGCTTTGATTTGAATGAATATTATTGAAAAGGAAAAAAAAAATAACATTTTTTGCACAAAGTTCCAAGTAGGCAATTAGTGTCTAGAGTA
This sequence comes from Gracilinanus agilis, assembly GCF_016433145.1. NCBI lineage: Eukaryota > Metazoa > Chordata > Mammalia > Didelphimorphia > Didelphidae > Gracilinanus > Gracilinanus agilis. Next base: position 177,330,284 of record NC_058130.1, on the reverse strand, counting down.
TATTGGAAAGAGGAAAAAGTAGGGAAGGTTAAGAATTAAAATAATATTTATTGAAAAGGGAGCCATACATGGCTCATTCATTCAAAGAAATAGGGTGGTAAAAGGTATTGAAGGGGATAGCAACTGTAAAGGACTCTTATCTGGATAAGGAAAGGAAAATATAATTAGAAATGAATAAATTATAAGAAGTTGATTCAAATAATTGGAGTTGTGCTGGCAATAGAAATGGAGGGGAATCAATGGTATGTGGATAACAGAATCAGACTGGTGAAAGCTCAAAACAAAACAAAAACAAACAAAAAATTCAGGTGACTAGAGGTGCTTTAAAACAAACAAATGAACAAACAGAAATAAGTACAAAACTAAACTTAAATGTTTGGATGTGATTTCAATAAACTCACCTATAAAATGGAAGGAAATGGGAGAATTGATTTGAAAATGGTACCTGTGTGCAAGAAACACAATTAAAACACAAAGACATGGGCAGCTGGGTCTCTCAGTGGATTGAGAGTCAGGCCTAGAGACGGGAGGTCCTAGGTTCAAATCCGGCCTCAGACACTTCCCAGCTGTGTGACCCTGGGCAAGTCACTTGACCCCCCAGTGCCCACCCTTACCACTCTTCCACCTATGAGCCAATACACAGAAGTTAAGGGTTTAAAAAAAATTAAAAAAAAAACACAAAGACACATTCAGAATTAAAATAAGAAGAATAATATGAAATTTGTTTCAGATGAATGCAAAAAATAGATGTGAAACCATTATTTCAGGGAAGGCATCAGTAATAGTAGACACCACAAAGAAAGAAGAAATAGGAACTTAGATTATGCTTATAGATAGCATAAATAATTTTAAAAATATTACTGAATATTTAGGTGCTAGATGACATAATGTTTATGTGCCTAAGTGAAAAAGTTACTGAAATGGGGAAAAGATCTTGATAATAAAATGATTATTTTAGGTACTTACTAACATTCCTCTTTCAAAACTTTATGTATTTAACAGACAGATAAGCAAAAAGGAAATTATAGACTTCATAAAATGTCGAAAAACCAGGAAAAATCTAGACTTACTGATATTATTGAATGGAAAAATAAAAAATCATATTTGTATTTTGACATTATATGGTAAGATTTTATCTTATCCTGGAATGTAAAGAAATAATAAAGAAATATGGCAAGATAAAGAAATATCATGAGATTGAAGATAGGAGTTTTCCTTAATTCAGACCTGGGCTTTAATCTTAGCTCAGATACATATTAGCTGTCTGGACATGCGTAAGTCAGTTGCCCTCTAAATATTCTAAGCAACTTTATAAAACTTAGTTGAAGAGACAGTAACATCATACATTGTTAGAAAGTATATTATCACCTGGAAGTTTCCTTTTTCAACAGTTCTCAAAAATGTCATCTGGGAACTTCTAGGTCAAAACTATTTTCATGATAATATTAAGATGTTTTAATTTCTAATATGGTAGTCCTTTGAAAAGTTCACAATAATTTTTAAATCTATACCTTCTGTCATAGAATCAATAATATGTATTGGTTTCAAGGCAGAAGAACTACAAGGGTTAGGCAATTGTGTATTAAGTGACTTGCCCAGGGTTACATAGCTAGGAAGTTTGTGAGGCCACATTTGAACCCAAAACTTCTCATTTCTAGGCCTGGCTCTCTATCCACTGACCTACCTAGCTACCTCCCCCTCACAATAATTTTAAGAATGTAAAGGTGTTTTGAGACCAAAAAGTTTGAAAACTGCCATTTTATATCCATGAAATTCCAATCTAGACCCTCTTTGTAAATAAATGTATAATGGTATAAATACTAAACAAACATTTTACAGGCTATAAGTCATGAAAAAGAATACAGACTTAAAAAATAACAATATCCTAAACAGTGAGTAGGCTATCATTATTTTTTATCTTTTCTGCTGCTTTACCATAGGCATACATGTTTGGAAGTGATACACATTATATTTGCACATTTATATTACTTGCTTATGTTTTAGTTATTAAATCACATTGATAAAATATATAAATATACCATCTGTTTAAGTAATAGATAAACATTTGTGGAAATTTTCCTAACATTTTTCTTCTACAACTATGTTGATATTTGTATGATATAATAATGAGAATTATGTACATTTAAAGTTTAAAAAATGTATAAGCCAAAGAATAGATCATAGGAACAATAAATAATTTTAAAGAAAATGAATGAAACAATATATTATCTTAAACTTCTATTATTTATTTAATTTAATTGATTACTTGCTTTATATATTTTATTAACTTTTTAAAAAAATTTTTAATTTAGCAATTTCGTAACAAGCCCTGAAGGAAAAAACAAAAACAGAAAGACTTCTGGCTTAATGAAACAAACAAACAAACCAAAAAGACACACTAACAACGCTGATCAGCCATTACCTAATATGAGAGAGAGAAAGAGGAGAGCCAGAGATATTGAACAAATTTCCCAAATAAAAAATGAAAATGCATTATAGAAGGTAAAGAAGTAAAAAAAAATTATAAACCACTACATAAAATTACATGTCAGGAACAATGAAAGCAAATAAAAAATTAAAATATCTACTAAAAATTAAATACCCAACTTTAATCAAATAGAAAATGGTGATCTTAAAGAATGAAACCTCATAAAGAAAATGGAACAAACCCTGAATTAACTTTCAAAGAAAAGACAGTAAACCAAATCTGAGTTTGTGGAGGGTTTTACAAAAGTATTAATCAAATACTTAATAAATAATTACTCTTCTTTACTTACTATTCTAAAAATTATAATGATGAGATTTAGTTTGTCTACTTTCACAAAACAAAATTATTGCCCTAATGCACAAATTTGGAAAGGATAAAATGGAGAGAAAGATGTCACTAATCAATAAAGGAGAAAAAATATGTCCCTAATAAATATTGATGAAATTTAAGAATAGATTGGCACATTCTTTTTTTCCAAAGAGTCTATAATAGATACAAAAATAATTGTTTATTATTATTAAGTTGGACAAGGAAAGATGATTCAATATTAGCATAATTTAAAATATGCATTTTTTAAACATAACTACAAATGAATTTAGAAATAGCTTCTAGCAAAATTTAAAAATAATCTATATTAAAATAATAAAAAGCATAGGAGCAGAAAAAACTTAGTGCATTCAGAAGAATTTTTCTGTTATTAACTAATAATTTAATGAAAAAATTACATTTTTCTACTGTATTCCAGAATGAAAAAATGGTCTCCCCTAATATAATTTAATGTAGTTTAATGATCTTGGTAGACCTTTTGTGATCATTTTAGTATAAGATTTAAAGTAAGATAACTGCTTGAATATAGTTAATCATTGTTAGCATAGACCTCAGTTTTAGCCTTAGCCTTCAAAATTGCTCTCTCATGCACACTCAGCAATCATGGTCTTGAATTTGTGACTGGGTCTTCATTAGCATAGAGGCTTTTGCCTTAGTTAGAAACCTGGTGACACCCCTTCCCCTTTGTATAGACCCTTTATATATCATCAAGCTTTTGCCCCACTTTAAGGCCTGGTACCGCCTCCTTACTCTAGTCATATCAGTATACATCATCCTTGACATCATCAGGTTTAGAAAGTAGGTTTTAGGCTTCTCCACTCCCCACCTCTGCTATCAAGTGATTTCTTCTACCAATGAGAAGTATTTCCTGATTATTTCAATCAATCCATGTCTCTCTATTTTTATCACTGTCTTGGATTATTCTGTAAAGTATATTCTTGGGGGTATAAAAGGTCTCTCACAGTGCTAGGGGTCTTTTGGTCTTCGCCAGAAGTCCAGCTTTACAATGCATTGTCCAGGACAATTCTGAGGGATTTATGAGAAAGGGCACTATCCACATCCAGAAAAAGAACCATAGAAGTAGAAACACAGAAGAAAAACAACTGCTTGATCACATGGATCGATGGGGATGTGATTGGGGATGTAGACTCACGATCACCCTAGTGCAAATATTAATAATTTAGAAATAGTTCTTGATCAATGACACATGTAATACTCAGTAGAATTGCTTGTTGGCTACAGGAGGAGGATGGGAAGGGGGGAGGGAAAGAACATGAATCATGTAACAATGGAAAAATATTCTAAATTAATTAAATAAAAATTTTCAAATTAAAAAAAAAAAGTCTGGATTTATTGTGAGACTGGCCATCTCCCAATAAACCTATTTCTTTATAACTTGGAGATGTTGTTTATCATTTGTGTTCCTGTGGTTAGAAATTATACAACAAATCCAGAGGAACTTATGAGAAAGAATGGCTATCCACCTCCAGAGAAAGAACTGTGGGAGTAGAAATGCAGAAGAAAAGCATATGATCAATCACATGGTTCAATGGGGATATGATTAGGGTTTTGATATTAAAAGATCATTCTATTGCAAATATGAATAACAGGAAATGGGTTTTGAACAATGATACTTGCATAACCCAGGAGCGGGGGGGAAGAAGGATGGAAAAATCATGAATCATGGAAACATGGAAAATATTCTAAAAAAACTAGCTTCTACCAGTTTATAAACAAAAAGGTAAACCAATGAAAGAGACTGAGATGTAGAAGTGAATACAGTGAACTATCAATCGATTAAATGAAGAATACAAGTTATATTGGGGATTCTTGTCTTTACTTAAGTTACTCTGCTTGTCTTTAGTTTTCCTGCAAAAACTAAAAATGGTTTTAGTGGAAAAAAAAAGTGTAGATCAACATGTTCCACTGTATATTTCTTTTTTAATTTTATTTTATTTAGAATATTTTTCCATGGCTACATGACTCATAATCCCCTCCCCACTCCCAAGCCCCACTTTTTCCTCCTCCCCTCCTGGAGCTGACAAGCTATTCCACTGGGTTATACATGTATCATTGTTCAAAACTATTTCCATGTTATTCATATTTGCAGTATAGTGATCTTTTAACATCAAAACCCTAATCATATCCCTATCAAATTATGTGATTGATCATATATTTTCTTCTTTCACTATATATTTCAAAAAATTCCAGGTAGTAAAATACTTAAGTGTAAAAGGTTACATACTAAAAATTAGAGCAGAATTATCTCGAAAGAATTTATGAGGAGACAAGGAACAGAATAGATCATGAAAGAAAAAATAAATTATTTTGATGATACAAAATGGAAAAAGTAGCAGAAACAAAATTTTGATGCTAGAGTTTTTAAAAAACTTATGGATAGAAAAATTTACATCAAACAATTCTAGTATTCTAACATCCAACATCTATATGAAATTGACATAAATCTACACAAAAATATTTCTCAAAAGAGGCATTAAAGAATGTGAATGATTTTTTTTAAAAAAGAAATTCTATCTAATAACATGTGAAAATATTCTCCAAAATTAATGAGATAAATTAATTATAAATTAGTTATAAATTAAAATAACATTGAAATATCACCTTACCATTTCAAATTGTCAAAACAGGTAAAAATGTAAATAATGTGTATTGTAGATTATCTTCCAGTGTTAGAGTTATGAGAAGACAGATACACTGAGTTGGTGGAGCTGTGTATTATTCCAATCATCCTGAAAAACAATTTGGAATTATGTGGGAAACTTGTTTAACTAGTATAAGTATTGAACTAGTCATATCTAGAGATCACAATATTGTGTTTATATTCTAAGGGGGACAGTGACAGAAAGCCAGATCCATTATATATCCAAATATATGACGTGATATGCAGAGTACTGAACTTGAAATTAGGTAGATCTGAGTTCAAATTCTGCCTCAAATTCTATGTACCTAGGAGCAAGTTTTTTAATCTCCTCAGGTCTTCAATTGTAAAATTAGCAATGATAATAAAACTTAAAAGAGCTGCTGTAAGGATCAAATGGAATACTATATGTAAACTACTCTGTAAACCTTGAGGGCTTCATATATATATTAGATATTACATTAATTCATGATAGTAAAATGTGAGAAATAAAATACACTTCCAATCTCTGATGAATGTCTAAAGATTGTGACATGTTAATTAAATAGAATATTAAAAAAATAGTGGATATGAAGACTTCTGAGAAAAAAAGAAAAGGTTTATAGGAACTGGTATATAGGCTTGTAAGGACCTATATCATAGCAGGACGGCTAGGGCAAAGGGACAAAGTGCAACTCAAAATTGTTCATCACCTTGATCATAATAGCCTGGCCCACAATAACTGGTTCTGATATATGTGCACGCACACACACACACACACACACACACACACGCATCATGATTACTTTCAAATATCAAACACATGCATTGAGCATTACACAATTTTTTGCACTCACCATATTTATAGGTTTTTCATATATATATATATATATATGTATATATATATATATATAATTTGTTTATTTATGTGTACTTATTTCCTTCCTTATTAGGAAGTAAACTCCTTCCAAGTAGGGAATATGCCATTTTTTATTGAAACCTCTGTATCTAGCAGAGTGTCAGAGGATACAAGAACAAAAAGTGATACATTTCCTATTTGGAAGGAGCTTACTTCCTAATGTCGACTATTTCTGTATTGGATCATTTTTGCCAATTTAGAGGTTGCTAAGTGAAGTCTAAGAGCTGTTTAAGTTTATTTATCTTCGCATTAGGTATTTAGAGGATAGTTATTCCTATGGTCATCAACTGTTTTTGTTTCTTCTCTTGAAAACTGTTCCTATCTCTTTACCATTTGGCTATGTGGAGTGTTTTTTGAAGTCTTATTTGAGTCTTTTTGTATGTCAATTTCCATATATATATATATATATATATAATATATATTGGCTATAAAATTCCATATATATATATTCTATATATATATGGAATGCATATTGGCTATAAAACTTTTTATCAGAAATAATTCATATTATATATTTTTTCTCCTTTGGGATATTCCTTGCTTAAGACCCAGGAAACTATCAAAATAGTGAAATTCATGAGACTTTACCCAGGAACACACAACACAGAGGAAGCCAAGGATAGACACAAAGGAAAAGTCACTTAGATAACTAGACTCCCAAGAGCTCCTCTGATTTGCCATGAAGGAGAAACACTTACTTATCTTTTTTTCCTCCTATCAACACATTCAATTCTATAGTTATAGTAGAAGGGAAATTTAGGAAATGTCAGCCCAAAGGCTTGTGCTATCTCTGATTTTATGAGCATTCTAGGGGAGAGCCTGGTGCCTTTGTTAGTTCTATTGACAGTGCAAGCTATCTTCTTCCCCTCCTAGTTCTAATGCCTTGCTTCTTCCATTGTGATGATAGAGGCCAGTTGCTGCCTATGGACTTTAACTTAGTGTTAATTGCACGTATTCAAATTGCTACCCTAGTTGAAAAGGGAACAGAATGTTTAGAAGAGAGGATAGGTAATAAGGGTAGAGTCTCTAAAGCAAGAGTCATTAACTCAAGGTCCATGGGCCCTCAAGAGGTCCATAGTTAGATGTCAGGTGGTCTTTGAACTTGGATGGGAAAAATACATGTTTACTTTTACTAATCTGTAACTGAAATTTACTAATTTAAAATTTAGGAGGCAGAGGAGGAAGAGGTAGAGGAGAAGAGACAGAGACAGAGGCAGCACCAGAGAGAAGAAAGACAGACAGAGACACAAGGACAAATAGGGAAACAAACACATAAAT
>NC_058130.1:177302555-177313599 GCF_016433145.1 Gracilinanus agilis | reverse complement strand
GTGTGTGTGTGTGTGTGTGTGTATATGTGTATGAGAGAGAACATATGTGTTTTAGCAAAGATTCTTTGCCTTTTTCTTCTCTAACTTATTTTACAGATGAGGAAACTGAGTCAGCAAATGAGGTTAAGTGACCAGGGTTACTCCACTTGTAAGTCCAGATTTGAACCCATGAAGATAAGTCTTTCTGATTTCAAACCCAGTGCTCTATTCATTGTGCCACCTCAATATTTATTAGCATTCATTAAGCATTTATTAAATGCTTATTTATGGATGGATGAATTGACTTGGGTTCAAATCTCATCTCTAATACTTAGAGCCTTCATAGCCTTTGGATATATCATTTTGTCAGAACATCATTGGAGAAAATTGATTAAATAATGAAAGCTTGCATTTTTGTTATGTAAAATGATTTATAGATATCATTGCATTTGATCTTCACATGTGAGGTAAGTTGTCCCCATTTGGAGACAGAATCTGAGTTATGCATAATTGTTTGCATATTATCTCCCCCATTACATTGTGAGGTCCTTAAGAACTGAGACAACCCACGTTGTCCAATTGCACAAATAATTGTATACAGGATAAATGGGAAATAATAAATTTAATAAAGGCACTAGCAGTAAGAAGGAAGGAGTCAGGAAAGGCTTCTTATAGATGGGATTTTGGATGAGACTCAAAGGAAGCCAGGAAATAGATATGAGGAAAAGAATTCCAGGCAGATGGACCAATCAGTGAAAATGCGCAGAGTGTGAAGTTGGAGTGTCTTGTTTAAAGAACAATAGGCAAACCAGTGTTACTGGATCATAGAATGTGTATGTGTGTGTATGTATGTGTGTGTATTTGGGGGGAGAGGAAGTCTTTGAAACTGAATCTATTCATTAGGTGTGTTAATTCTGGAGGAGAAAAGACAGAAGTACATGGCAATTATCTTCAACCATTTCAATCCTTATTTACTATCAAATTTGACTGGTTCTATTCAACCAGGATGGCAGAAGTAGAGAGGGAGAAGAAGAAGTGACAGATTTAGGATCAATAGGAAAAATAATGTCCTAAATGTTAGAGAACCCCAACAATGGGATGACTTGCCTTGACATGTCTCCAAAGTCCCCTTAGGCCTCTAGGTTTAATAGTTCCATGGTTTCCTCTAATACCTCCATAATAATCCTGAATGAGTTGAAGAATTTAGGCCTTCATTCTGGTATAGTGTCATAGAATCTCTCATCTCTAAGATAAATTAGTCAGTCAACAAATATTTATTAAGCACCTACTCTGCATCAAACACTGTGCTAAGTGCTAGTGATTTTTTTTCTAGTCCAGTGGTTCTTGCTTCATTTTGTTTTAATTTATACCATAGTACATACTCAATCGATCTGGTATGGGGTTCGTCTTAGGATGGTTTGTGGTGCTTTCTTTGCTTAGAAAAGGACATTTTAGTATCTAAAACTCACAAAGAATTGTAGGATTTTTGACAATTATTTTCATTTTTACCAGAGAGATATTTTGGAGCACGTGGGACAAACTATCCAAGCTATTATGCTTGTCTTATGTCAGAAAGCCACAGAAGAATCTATTTAAATCTAGTATTTGCAAGAAATTGAGGAGATGTCATAAATTCCTTTAGGAAATCACTGGAAATGCCTTTAGGTGCCCCTAAAATCAGCACGGTCTGCAAAAATCCTATAAGAATTGATATAATAAGAGTAGAAAGATTCAGGATTACTGCTGAATCCAACAGCCAGCCCCGGGGTGGGTAGGTGGGACTGAAAAGAAAAATAAAAAATAAAATCTTGTATTTGCTTCTCGAAAATGGTATTGATTTTCAGAGAATATTTGAGTAATTATGATCCATTGGCAAGATACTTTGTACTAGATATTTTGTACCTAGGTACTCTGTAGCATATCCAGACATCAGTGCTTCAATCTAGTTCTTAGGCTGACCTTAGAGAGTTTATACTCCAGTTAAATCACCTTTGATTCAAAAAGGCTTTACTTCTGGTCTCTCAGAGCCACAGGATGGAAAGTAGAGACAGGAATGTGACTTAAGGAGTAGCATTTGGCTCAATCTTCTTGACTTCCAAACTGAGAAAACATAATATTTCTTAAAAAAAGCAGCCCCTGTCAATGATAAAGAATAATGTGCATAATATGATTTGAGTTAAAAGAACTTGGTCAATTTAACTTAAAAAGTTTCTGAGTATACAATTGACTTTTTATTTTATTAAGGTAGCCAATTAGAACCCAAAAAAGAATTAGATTTTAGCCTATTTAAATTTAATGAATTGTGTCAAGAGGCAGTATTTCATAGTGCTTAGAAAGCTGACCTATGAGTTGGGAAAACCTGTGTTCAAATACTGCCTTTGACATATTTTGGTTATTCCAAAGATAACCTCTTAGTTGTGGAGTAAGTGTTATTTATTTTGGTAGAGAGAATTTCCTTACTGGAACTTTTCTATACCAATAAAAACACAGGTCTGGTCCAATGAGAGGGATGAGGGGAAGAGGAATGAATTGTAGTAGCATTGTCATTAGCTAAAATTCTAAGTCAAGATTTTCAGAAGGAGAAAGACAGAGAAGGAAGAGTGGGTAAGTAAGACAGAGAGAGAGAGAGAGAGAGAGAGAGAGAGAGATGAAAGATGGAATATATGTCTTAGTGGCTCCTTCTCAGTGAATGGAAGAGTCATTTTATTCTATCTTGTAAGTTAGTCTTCAGCAATCAGGCATCTGAGTCTCTTGGACCATGATGGATTATCCAGGTAGGTTTTTCTTTCAAAGCTTCTAATCATGGGATCCACCTTTTGAGTAGATTGTGGATGACTGAATAAAGTTGGGTAACTGATGCAATGCCCCATTTCTGATAAAAATGGAGATACCACATGGAAAACAACAGTATCTTACTTTCTATTATCTTGCTCTTAACTTATTCGGGCACTTTCACTTTTATCATCACTTTGATTCTTGAAATAACCTTTGAAGCATATATTAGCCATATTTTGTTTTGTTTTGTTTTGTTTTATTCTTATTTGACAAATGAAGAAACTGCCACACAAATATTGGGGAAATTGAGATTAGAGTCAATTTTTTTTTAATTTTGGCCCCTGTCCATTTTGTTTACACCATCTAAAACATATAGATAGTTCTATAGCAGTTTCTTTCATAGAGCCATTGACTCATGTTCTCACTATGCCTGAGGAGCCTATGATCATATTTTGGATTTTTTTCTATTGTATTTGTACAGATTGAATTTATACAATATATTCTTGGTGAGATCAACACCTCTCTGGTTTTTATGCCTAGAGTATGGGCAGGCAGCACAATGTAATGGCTAATGAGCACACATTCAAGTTGGAAAGACATGCATTCTTCCTATCTCTAACACATATTAATAGTGTGATTATAGCCAAGTCACTTAATTTCTCAGTGTCCAGGTAAAGTAGAGGTTCTTACTCTTTTTTATTTTTTAAATGGATCATGTACTCCTTTGGCAGTCTGGTGAAGCCTATAAACGCCTTCTCAGAATAATGTTTTTAAATGCACAAAAGAATATGGATAGGGATACAAAGGAAAACAATCATATTGAAATATATTTATTATTTTTTAAAAAGCAATTCAGAAACCCCAGGGTATGAACCCATATCCTAAAACTAAAATTGCAAAGTTGCTAATCTACATTGATGTAGTAAAATTCTGCCCTTAGATTTCCCTGGACTAATGAAATTGAGGTTTGGTATTAAAATATTGCCTGGAATGCACTCTCTCCTCATTACTTTCTTTCCATTTGCTTCCTTTATGACTAATGTGTTGTCTAGGCTCTGAAGCCTTTCCTGTTCCCTCTAGTTCAAATTATTCCCTCTGTTGTTAAGATTTTTAAGCTTACTTTATTTAAAGCTCCCTTTTGCCTTTATTCTACTTTGTGTTTTGTATGTGTACATATTTTTTCTACCCTTGCCCTGAACCTAAAGGCTGTAAGTTCTGTGTGGACAGAAGGAACTAACATCATTTTTTTGGTCTTTGGAAAAATTGCAAATAATCATAATTTTAATATTTATATTTACACAATACTTTAAGGTTTAGAAAGTACTTTCTTTACAACAGTCCTGTGTTATAGCTATTAGATATTTAATACATGCTCATTAAATTGAATTTCATTCCTTTTATATTTATAGTAATTCGACCAATGAGGGGACCAATGTAAAGAAATGCTGCAAAGGCTTCTGTATTGATATCCTGAAGAAGCTATCCCGTACTGTGAAGTTCACCTATGACCTCTACCTGGTGACTAATGGGAAGCATGGGAAGAAAGTCAATAACGTATGGAATGGAATGATTGGGGAAGTAAGTGATGTTAGGTAAAAGATCCCTTAAGGGAAGTGCAGGATTTGAAAGTCCTGACTAAAAAATGAGGATTCCTTGCTAAGGCTAGTGAGATGCTCTCCTTTCTCTTGCCCTGGTTCCAGGTGGTGTACCATCGAGCAGTTATGGCAGTGGGGTCTCTCACAATTAATGAGGAACGCTCAGAGGTGGTGGACTTTTCTGTTCCCTTTGTGGAGACAGGAATCAGTGTGATGGTTTCACGAAGTAATGGGACAGTATCTCCTTCTGCATTTTTAGGTATGGATCCTGTTTTTTCCTTAATGCTTTGAAATTTTGATTGACAATCGGAAGAGAATCCTTGATAGGTTGCTTTCATTTTTAAGGCTTGGGAGCAACTGAGTGTTCTCTCATGGTGTAGGTCCCTTTGTTCATGTATGCAGAACAAAAATAGAAGCAGTTTTGGCAGTGTCTGAATAATACCAACACTTGCTTTATATTACCCTAGTTACCCAGTAATGGACATCTTTTTTTTTCATTCTTTAACAGATAAGAGATACAATTACATATTCGGATAATGATCTTGTAAGGTTATGCTAGTAGATGGTACTGCTTTGTAGAAATTTTACAGAAAAGATCATCACACACCCCCTGGTCCCAATCTATTTGTAGTAGTCAATAAAATATACATATCCATGCATCTCCACTTCACACTTTTCTCATGCAAGAAAGACTACAAAAAGATAATGAGTTCTATCTCTTTACATGTGTTCTTTGCTTTTACCTACTCTAAAAAATAAGTAAATTGAACTATATTTTAATGAAGAAAATAACCAGACATTTTAAGTTTTGTGTTCCCATAAAGGAAAGAATTATTTTACAATGCAAAATTTCAAACTCCCCATTTTTTGTTTCATAAGCTTAAGGGTTTTGTTTTGTTGGTTTTTTTTAGGTGGGGGGCAGTGTGAAAGCAAGGCACGTCTATGTTTTCTATTCCCTTATTTTCTAGGCAGTGAGTTTGTAGGTCCTTGCTAATGCTTTCATCTGGAAGAGCCAAAGCCATATAAATCAAAGCTGGTCATTTTTGTTATGGGCCTAAGAAAATATTACAGTTTTAGTGTGATGCTATCATAAATGGTTTGCTAACTGGGGCCATCCAAAGAGCAGGCTGAAGGAAACTCAAAGCCATGTTTCAATCCCAGGACCTTAATATAAAACAGAATAAACTCATCCTCCAAATTGCCTGGATTCAAAAAAGTAGGAAAAAAAATCTTTCCTTAGTTGACTAAATGAAGCCCAGCAAAGTGATACTTATTTAGGAAACTTTTGGCAGGAAACAGAGACATGAAGTAATCAAATTAGACTCAAAGAAATGATAATGCAGTTGAGCAACCATTCAGAATTTACTAGAATCAGGATCTTTAGTACATGTTTCAGTATGGAAAATATTGGGGGAAACTAACTTAGCTTCCCAAAGCTTGCCAACATTAGGAAAAGTAATTTTTGCTTAGCAACCTTTGGTCAATTTAGAAAGGACCATAGAATCATCATGCCGATAATAATAACATTAATAACAATAACATCAATAAATATATTAAAAATATTTATTGATTTAAGGTTTATAAGGCACTTTATTTATATATTATATATTCTGTATTTATAAATACATTTAATGTATTATATTTTGATCCTCACCACCACAATGTAAAGTTGTTGCTGTTACTATCCTCATTTTACAAGTAAGAAAACTGGGGCAGATAAAGGTTAAATGACTTACCCTAGAACACATCTCCTGTGTATCTCGGGGAGGGATCAATTCTGGTAATAAGTAACTAGACTGCAATATGTGATTCCAAACACAGTCTACTTCCCATTACACCACACTGCCTGGCTTCAAATACTTCCATTTTCTTCCTTCACTTATAAAAGGCATTAGCTTTAGGCAAGGCATAATCTGCTTCCTTTTCCTGAGTGAAATGTTGACTAGCAGAATTACAAGTCCTACTTTCCTCATGGAAACCGAAGGCATTACCGTCTTCATCTTCAGTAATCCATTAAGCTTTTGAAATCTATTCCTGTTACTGGATTTTGCTCAATACTCATTATTGCAATTGTGTAATCTCTCTGGGTGGAAGGCAGACCTTGATGCCTAGTCACTATCAGTGTTTCTTTCTTCTGATTTTTAAAATGGAGAAAGATTTCTTTGTGTTAAATGAAAGGCCTTGCTTTTTAAAAATTTTATAAAATAGAATAATATTGAAAATAAGCCCCCAGATCAAGTCATTATGAAATCCGTGATAAAAGAAGAGTTCTTTTATTGTGTTTATTTTTAATTTTTTTTATTATTCTGTTTTCATCAGACTTTTTGAAGGAAGTTTTAGTTCTGAAAAGTGGGCTCAAGTCTGAGAAATCTAACTGGGTTGCATGAGTAAATAAATACCATTCATAGATTCATTGGATTATTAAATCATAGCATAGAGATGTAAGGGGACACTGAGGCCATCTAGTTCAACATTCTCATTTTGTAGATGAGGAAACCGAGACCAAGAAAGATTAAGTGCCATGCCTAAGGTCAGGCAGGTAATAAGCCTCAGAGGCAGTATTTGAACATAGGTCCTCTGATCCCTTTGTTAAGTCATCCACTATTTTTATTTTTTTCTGTCCTCATAGCCAATAAGATAGAACTTTTCAGCCTCTGCTTTTTGAAATTCACTTTCCTCAAGTGTGGAGAAGTGAAATAAATCTCAGTTGGCTTTTCTCATAAAAGAGGATCAACAGTTTTGAACCTGGGCTCAACCTTCTTGCCCCATTTATTAACTTCCCAGGAGTGGTAACACAATGCCAACAGAAAAATGACCAAAATTCTGGCTTTGGACATTTGATCAAATTTAGCAAAAACATACTTTCTACTCTTGTTTTGTATCTTTGAAAAAATTCCAGAAGAATATTTCCCTTCAGGCTTTTTAACCCAACTTTTCTAAGATTATTTTTCTGGTCAGTAAATTGCATTCCTATTCCACTTACTATGCACCACCCTTATTAAGGGTCATTATCTCCAGGTTTTGAATCTTGTAATGAACTGTGTCAGACTATATTTTCCCATTCAATGGTGCAGTCGCCTGGAAAAGCTGAATCATTCGGAATCTGATTACATTGTTCCTTGTTATTTTTTCTGCTTTCCTACCCATTCCTCCTCGGATTTTTTTTTCTCACTAGTTCCCTTCCTAAACCTTCAAGAATAAAGTCATTTATCTTCACTAGAAAATGCTAACCAAATTTTTCTGAAATACTGTTGTTGTGTCTCTGGTGACATTTCTAATTAAAAAACAAACAAATAAAATAAAAAAACAACAACTTCCAAAGGTTTTCTCCCCGGGTTTCAGCAATAATGGGTCAAAATGTCTACCAGAATCTTAATTCCTTTCTGGTGGTAGGAGAGTTGAAATGTGTGACTTCACTTCTGGGCCAGTAGGGGAATGTTTCAGGTCTCTTGTCAGTAATATTTTCAGTGTTCTTTCTGAGCTATGAATCTGGACACAGCCTATTTTCCTTCTATCTCTATGAAGTGGGCCAAAGCAAATCATTTTTTAAAACTATCTTTTTATTATTTTTTGTTCTGTGAGAACATCATTCCTAGGTTCTGGTGTCATAACTTTATTCAAACCTCATTAGCTTTCTTTTGCTTTCCATGGACCGCTCACAATACAAGGGCCAATTCATCTCACTCAACAAAAAAATAATTTTAGCTAAGAGATGTTTCCAGATCAGCCATCTGGGATTTAGCCTGCTTCTTCAGCCTATGGAAGGGACACAAGAGAAGCATGTTTAACAGAGATACTGAGGTAGGGTAAATCCAGGTATAGTAATAAAGAGGGAAGAGGATAAAAGAATCAAAGATCACTACAGCAAATTTGTCTCTTCTTTTCTTCTGTCTGAAACAAGGTGACAGATAACCTCCTGAAAATGGGTAGGGGTAGGTGAGAGGAAGATGTTCTTTCTTACAGGTCTTCAAAGAGTGTATTGTCTTACCTCAGGGAGGACATTTGGGGAGAATGGCACTGCAAAGAAGGATTTTGTTTTTGGTTTTCTTTTTCACTACGAGGTATTCTAGTCCTTTTGGTACCCTAGAATACACACCTAAATGAGTAAATTCTGACTTTAATGTATTCCAAGGGATGCATTTTTCACCCCAAAGGTCTCCCATGTCACTGTGGTGCCTGACATGGAGATTTAGCTCCATTTCTCCTGTCTCAAATTTTAAACATTTTTAAAAATTCCTAATTATGTTTTTATTTCTTCTTCCGGCCTAATACTTTTCCTGACCAAATTGTTATGTTTCAACAATATGATATTGTTTATTGCTCAAGCTAACTGCACTGCTCTCTGTTGCCCTTTTCACTCATTAGCCTTAACGAAGACAAATTTCAATTGAAGTCTCTTAGGGCTCATGGAGATTGTCTTCTGGTGCTTGAAGTGTTTCTACCTGTTGTTCTAGCTCTGTTTTCCCAGTCATGCACACATTCTACTTTACTATCAACCCCCTTTGGAATCTTACAACAGGCAACGCTCTTTGAAATATTTTGGATTCATTAACTTGTTTTATATTGAATGCACTAAATTGGGATTGAGCAGCTAAATGGTCTAGTGGTTAGACCACTGGGCTTAGAAGATCAGGAAGATCTCAGTTCAAATCTAGCCACAGATGCTTCCTTTCTCTTTGTTATTTTTCAAATCAGTATACACATATTATAGAAGGAAGCTACTAGGTTAGTATTATAAGCCTTTGTAATAATTAAAATTAAATTATGAGGCTGCTAGTAGCTTTAATAACTTTAGTACCATCAAAGTAGTAATAGTAAAGAGAGGGGAAGGTAGGAAAGAAGTATGGAGTTACTTAGCTCACTACTATATTGGCCGCCATGATGGATTGAAGCCAAGTCCCAAGGAGAGTTCCTTCAGGATCCAAGCTCCAGCCAGAAGAACCTGGAACAGGGTCCTAGTCTGACATTATAAGCTCCTTTCTTCACCCACTAACTCTCACATGTCACATCTCTGGAACCAACCATAGTTTCTTGATTTGCCTGGACTGCCCAGGAGGGCAGAGCCTGTGGAATCTGCTTCCTTTCTCATTGGTTCTTGGGCTCTCTAACTTCCTTTCTCTGAGAGCTTGTCTATATCTGTACATCTCAATGGTCTTTGACCTTCAGGTCACTGATAGGTGAAGAAAAACAAAATGACATTAATAGAGAAAGAAATTCTCTTCCAACACCTTTTAGAATTCTAATATAATCTACTGGGGGTTTGTTTTGGTTCTATTTTGTTGCAGAGCTGTGTGACCCTGGGCAAATCACTTAACCTTGTTGGTCTCATTTCTTCTTCTGTAAAATAAGCTGGAGAAGTAAATAGCAAACCATTTCCAGCATCTTTGTCAAGAAAATTACCTAAGTGTTGGTTTTATAAGATTATTAATTTACAAAAATGAATAATATGGAAATATGTTTTGCATGATAATACATGTATAACACAGATTGAATTGCTTGCCAGTTCTGGAAGAGGAGAGGGAAGAAGTGAGGGAGACAATTTAGATCATATAACTTTGGAAAACTTACGTGGAAATGTGTTTTTACATATAATTGGGAAAGGAAAGAAGGAAGGAAGGAAGGAAGGGAGAGAAGGAAGGAGGGAGGAAGAATACTCCCAAAAATGTTACAAAAAATTGGACATAACTGAAAAAATAACAAAATGGCATTTGGAATAACCATTAGTTATGTGGGGATTTTCTTGAATTTCATAAAATGTTAACCTGTTGGTAGACTGTAAGAATTCATTTTTCTTTATGTTGCTATGGGTGTGATCAAAAGAATAAGAGGTTTTGTTGCTTCTCCTCTTTTCCTTGAACCCTTTCCTTCTTCTCCAAAATAAAATGATTTCTTGTAATGTTAACCTTTGTGATTAATCAACATTGTCTACCATCTTAGATACTAGCCTCTTTGTATACAAAAATAACGAATGGAACAATGCCTGTTGGTGAGGAACTTTATATATATACACACAAATACATATATAAGATAAAGATAATGAGAGTAACACAAAGTAGCTAAATTATGTTAAGTAAACTTAGAAATGCGGACTCCCAATAGAACAAACATTTAATGATTTCATGCTTTTCCACGCTGCTGATGGCACAATTTTATACAACTGGTTGTCATATCCTCAACCAAGTCCAAAACAAGTTTTCATTTCACATTATCTATAGTATCTCATTGTATTCTAGAGAATGGCTGTATTTAGACTTCTCTTTATTTGTTCATCCTTTGAGCTAAAATAGCTACCCATTCAACAGTTTTGTTCTTGCATAACTTGGAAATGAATAGATGAAAGCATTTTTTAAGGAAAAGTGCCATTCAGCTAGCCATCTACACACTCTGTATACTAAATATGAGATTTTTCTCTTGAATTGTAGTGCAAATGGTATGTGCATAATGGGTTCCATTCAGTTGTGCTTGAATCAGTCTGTAGCCAGCAACAGAAAAATGTTTTAAAAACCAAAAAACAAAGCAGTATAGATTTTACTCTTTCTGAAATATTTCAAATTTAAGAGTTCCTAGAGATAGGGGGTAGATTTAATAGGGTGAATTTTTTAGGTCCTCTCTAAACTTTAAAATTATTAGACAGGTCATTCGTATTCTCTCTCTCTCTCTCTCTCTCTCTCTCTCTCTCTCTCTCTCTCTCTCTC
>NC_058130.1:177291385-177299602 GCF_016433145.1 Gracilinanus agilis | reverse complement strand
TCTCTCTCTCTCTCTCTCTCTCTCTATATATATATATATATATATATATATATATACACATGTATATGCATATATGTGAAATACATGTATATATATTTACTCTCTCTATCTCTGTCTTTCTGTCTCTCTGTCTGTGTCTCTCTCTCATCCTTAATATTTCCCAAGTCAAAAGAAAATCCTTTGCCACTGGGATCCAGGTGTAAGGGATATTATATAGCTTGTGGGAAAACTAATTAGAACTCATAATAACTTGACTGTCCTGCTGTGACTTGGAAACACCTAACAATGCTTGCTGCATCCTCATGAGATACAGATCTGCTTCAGTGCTCAGAGGTGATATAGGAAAGTAGATAGATCTTTTAATTAAATGTGTGATACTATTAAATAAGCAATGGCATCCATAGAGTAAATAAGTCTAGTGTTCCTATAAGATTAATCGCAGGGGGACCAAGAAAGCCTGTGAAATAAAAATCTATATTGAATCAATTTATTTTAATTCTGCACACAAGGGTTTTCCTCAGTGAATACCTGTGTAATAAATTCCATTTACTGTCTATTTAAGTCACAAAGAGAGTCTTGTATAAGTTTTTTTGGTAGATTAATGGTTGTTATTAAAGAAAAAATAATTTCCATTCAAGTATAGTGTCTCACCATGATGTGGAGCTGACTCTGACAAGTGAGTTTCTTCATCTGTCTTCCAGGATTGATATTGTTTATTGAAATTATCCATGCTTCAGCTACTCTTTCCCCCTCAAATACATTTTATAATATATATTTATACATATATACTATCTTATTTCAATTGTTTCTTTGGGGCCCCATTTGGAATTTTCCTGGCAAAAGTACTAGAGTGGTATGCCATTTCTTTCTCCAATTATTTTACAGGTGAAGAAATTAAGGCAAACAGGGTTAGCTGACTTGCCCAGGATAACACAGCTAGGAATTGTCTGTGACCAGAATTGAATTCAGGACAATAAGTTTTCCTGACATCAGACCTAGCTACCTGGCTGTCCTTATATTAGCTATATGTCCCCAAAATACCCTTTCCCACTTCCCCTCCCAGAAAATCTTCTTATATGAGAGAAAGAAAGAAAAAGAATTAGATCAGCAAATTTAATCTAACCAAAACACTGAAAAAGTCTGACATTATTCTACATTATTCTATATTTGCCATATCCAGTGATAATTCTCCACCTCTGCAAAGAAATGGAAATGTAGAGCATTGAGGAAGTACTTCCTCATCTCATCCTTAAAGCCAGACTTGGCTGTAAAATTCTGATTTTATAACAATTGATTTTTTATTGTTTAGTTGTTCATTCCTCTTACAATGCTGTATTCACTGTGTATAGTATTTTCTAGGTTCTGCTTATTTAATTTTGCAACAGTTCATATCAGTTTTCTGCCTCTATAATTTCTTGCAATAGAATAATATTCAATTATATTTAGGTAATATTTTGTTTATCTACTTCCTCAACTACTGTGTCTCTACCATTCTTTGTTACTATAAAAATCACTACTATCAATATTTCAGTTTATTTAGAGACTTTCTTTTTCTCATTGAATTCCTTGGGATATATGAGGTATTAGCACTGGGAACTGTGGGTTAAAGGTCTGATTTGCATTTCTGGTCTCTCTGCTTCTCAAGAATGAAGAAATGGGTAGAACTCCTGGGAAGGTGGGTACTCAAGAAATAGGTACGGTCATTCCCATTACATTCCTAGCTTATATCATATCAGACAGATGGTCAATTTGAATAAATGTGTAGTATAAATCTTTGGTAGAGAGGAGTGGGAAGGTATTCTGGACAATCATCCATTACTTATTTTTTAAAAATACTCCCATGTCCTGGCCAGTTTAATTTTTTTAATAGCATTTTTTCTTGTCTTTTATATATTATTATCTCCATTAACATTGTGATTCATTTCTATTCCTGTAGATTTTATTTCAGAGCCTTTTGCCTTTCAGCCAAATACTGGTGGGCAAAAGACAGAGTGTTGAATCAACTAGAATGTGTCCCAGTACCTTGCCATGTAGCCCATCATAGAATCTTAATACTGTAAGGGTGCTTAGATATCATTTAGTCTAACCTCTCATTTTAGAGGTGAGGAAACTGAGGTTCAGTAATATTTTTAACCTTCCTCCCCTCCTTCAAAAAAACCAATGGCTCTCTACTACTTCTAGGATCTATTCCAGAATCATCTATTTGGTTGTTACAATCACTCATAACTTGGTCCCTTCCTACTTTTCCAATCTTACCCTCCACTCTTTTTTGTCCCCCTCTCTATACTCTGTGATACAGACATACTAGTGACCTTGCTGTTTCTTGAGCATGATAAACCATCTCTTAATTTAAGCATTTTCATTGGCTATCTTCCACTGCTACAATAGTCTCATTTTGATCTCCTGGCTTCCCTAACTTTCTCCAGATCTGAGCTAAAATCTAATCACCTGCCAGATTTTTGAAAAAGAAATCTTTCCTGATTTCCCTCTATGAAAATAAGCTTGCCTCTTTTGATGATTGCCAATATATTGTTTGTACATAGCTGTTTGCATGTTATCTACCCTTTTAAACTATGAGATCCTTTAGAGAAGAAACTCAAGTTTTTTGCCTTGCTTTCTATACCAGTATATACACGTACCTGGTATATAGTAATAGTTGCTTAATAAGTGTTTGTTGACTGACTGACTGAAATGCTTTTCTTTAAGAAGTGAAGAGGGCCTAAGGAGAACCTTACTTCAGAAAGAGACCTTTAACATCTATTTAAATCAATCTTACAGGGGGCAGCTGGGTAGCTCAATGGATTGAGAGCCAGGTCTAGAGACAGGAGGTCCTAGGTTCAAATTTGACCTCAAACACTTCTCAGCTGAGTGACCTTGGGCAAGTCACTTGACCCCCATTGCCTACCTTTACCACTCTTCTGCCTTGGAGCCAATACACAATATTGACTCCAAGATGGAAGGTAAGGGTTTTGAAAAAATAAACAAAAAACAAAAACAAAAAAATAAATCAATCTTACAATGAAACAACAAATGTGGATTTCTGTGAGAGATGTAGATAACCATTGACCTCTCTGACTAGAATTAGAATTTGGCTGAAGACATTTTGTGGGCAGAAAGTCATGAGGCCAGGAAAATGAATCGATAAACAAAAAGACACTTACAGACCATATAGACTACTGACTCACTGAGTCTGTCCCTTGGCTTTTCTTTACTTCACAGGCTGAAGATAATAATAGAAGTTCAGCTCAGTGATTATAGATGTCTGTCCCTCAGGATGGTAATATCCCATAAGGAACCCTATTATTTACTTGTTAGATGCTTTTAAGGTTATTTGTACTATGCCTTGTTGTAGCGGTCTACCGTCTTAGTTCGATCATAGTTAGAAGTTATCTTATTCTAGAGTACTAATAAGAGAATTAATATATTAGTCAAAAGAGAAGAAATTGTGGGTATGGAAGGTTATGTTTGTAATCAACAAAAAGCAAATATACACAGTCTTTTGGAATATAGAATAAATTAAACATTGGTATTTAAAGCATTTCTTAAATTGTTACTATATTCCTTGGGGTGTATGGAGTGTGTAGGGAGGACTTCACCTCTAGTATGACAGCTTCCTAAGCAGGGATACCCATCCACCTACAGCCTACCTGTTATCCAACTCTCACCTGTGGCTCCAAGATGCTGTAACCCAATCTTGGTAAATGAGCTAAACCAGATTAAGGGTAACTGACAGGCCCCAAACCCATTAATGATTTAGGGGGATGTCTACCCAAACCACATAAAGACTTCCCCCAAAGGAATGGGCAGAAGAGAACAATTTGTGCCAATGGTCCTGAAAGTGACTGAAACAGGCAGTGTGGAGCCCTTAGAGCTGAGTCAGACATAGAAGATGCCAAGGTCACACTTTGCATCTTATGCCATCACCAATCATCTTGACTTTTTTCTGCCACTGGACTTTGATGACTGGAAGAAATAGAGAAATGCATGATTTTGTGCAACTCTGCCTCACTTAAATCCAATTCATGTGCAAGTCAAGGTATCACTTCATGAAGTCATTGGTCCTCTTCAAAAATGAAGGAAAAACAACTATGCATATTGAACTGAGTAAAGTGCTGGAGTTATAAAGAAAGGCAAAAATTGAACCTGCTCTCTAGGAACATACATTCAAATAGAGGTGACAGCTTTAAAAACCTAAGTCCATATGAAAACCATACAGAGTAGCTAGAAAGTAATTTGAAAGTGGAAAGCACTAGTATCTGGGGGATAAGGGAGGAGATGAGGAAAGACATATTGCTGGTGAGAACTGAGCTAAGTCTTGAACTAAACTAGATACACAGGAAGAAAGAGGTGAGAGAACAGGGCATTCCAGGAATGGCAGGCAGCTAGGACAAAGGCAGAGAGATGAGAGATGTAGTATCATACTTGATGAACTACAAATGGTCCGGTATAGCTGGATCATTGAGTGAAGAATAGTAAAATATGAGATTCAAAAAGTAAGAAAAGTTTATGAAATGAGATTCTTTAAATGCCAAACAGAGAATTTTATTTGTGATCCTTCAGGTAAAGGGAGCCTGAAGCTCACTGAGAAATGTGGTAAGATAGTCCAAAAAAATCACCCAGTGAGCTGAGTTGAAGTTGGAATGGAGTAGGGAAAAACTGGAAGCAAGGAGACAAATTAGGAGACTCTCGTGATACCCAGGTGACAGCCGTTGAGGTGTTGAATTAGACTTGTGGATATGTTACTGGAGAGAAAGGGATCTGTATGAGACATGTGAAGGTAGAAACAGAAAGAGTATACAAGCATCTTCAGATCAAGTAAATTGCAATATCGTACTGTGTTTTCTTCATGTATACAAGAAGGTAGACAAATGACCATGACAGCATGAGCGACTTGCTTCAATGAAATCAGACAAGACCTCAGAAATGAAGTTTGGAGCATAAAGAAACTTTGCCTTATTACCATCTTCTGGCAGGGGCCCATGGAATTTTGTTGTGTTATATAGAGGAATAGATTATAAACTCCTTGGCAGTAGAATTTTTTTGTCTTTATATCCAAAGCAACTTGCCCAGTGCCTGTCACATGGTAAGTTATTCATGTATGCTTCTTGATTGATGGATTGATTTCATGACTGCAAAAGGTAAGGGGCAGCTAGGAAACACAATGGAGAGAAAGTCAGGAAGACTCTTTTTTAAATTTGACCTCAGACAGTCACACGCTGGGTGACCCTAGGCAAGATACTTAACCCTGTTTGCCTCATTTTCCTCATCTGTAGAATGAGTTAGAGAAGGAAATGGCAAACCATTACACTATCTTTGCCAAGAAAACCCCAAATGGGGTCATAAAGAGTTGGACGAAACTGAAAAAACAACTGAATTAAATAGATATAACTGATACTAGCATTCTTAAGATGTTGCATGGAGATAGCCCAATCATATGGTCTTTCCATCATCTTTGGCATTTTTATACAAGAGAAGTCCAAGAGTGTAGGCTGAACCAAATGGCCTCTGAAATCCCTTCCTCTTCTAAATGTTATCACTCTGTGCCGGAGCATCAGCTTGAAGAAACAAAGTCAGAAGTCATTACTCGGCCTAAGAGGTCTTTGCAAAATGGAGGAGGGGACCTTGTTCCCCATCTCTTTGGAAGCCTACTGAATTTGGTGAGGTGAGGAAAATGCCATTAAGCTCAAAGACTGCCTTAACTCTTTCAGCAAGTTTATTTACATGTATCTGCAGATATGTAAAGCAGAGGAAAAGAAAGGAGCATTTAAAAAGCTATACAGTAACTGTAGCAGATGGGGACTGGAGTGGAAAAGCACTTAGTCAAATAGGCCATCTTCAAATGCCTTGGGAGATTGGAAATGGCTGCTCCAACAACCAGATTTATGAAGAGAAGCATTACCTCTGTGCCTCAGAGGAGGCAGCTGCTATTGAAAGGAAGCTTGGCTTGGGTCTCACCCCCTAGCAGTGATGAATTAGGGCATTGCTTGTAGGAGTGAGTAATAAATGCAAAGAGCATTGCACTGTTGCCACACAAAGGTGAAGCTTCTGGGTAACGTCTCTGGAACAATGAATCCCTCTTTCCTGAAATTAAATTGCAACTCTTCATTAGGCAATCACATACTTGATTTAGTAGAAAATTATTTGCCAAAGAAAATTTTAATTAACCTTGAAATTATGGCAAATTTAGAAATGAAAATGTTTAAAGTTTGTTTTTATTTTTCCTCCCTATTCTTTCCAACTCAGATGCTTTAGGCAAGGTTGGAACATCATGGTGCAATTCCTGGAAGGAGCTTTGCTTTAGGAGTCGGGAGAGCTGAGTTCTAATACTAATTACTTCATTTGTGAGGTGTATGATTCTTTTTTTTTTAAACCCTTTAACTTCGGTGTATTGTCTCATAGGTGGAAGAGTGGTAAGGGTGGGCAATGGGGGTCAAGTGACTTGCCCAGGGTCACACAGCTGGGAAGTGGCTGAGGCCGGGTTTGAACCTAGGACCTCCTGTCTCTAGGCCTGACTCTCACTCCACTGAGCTACCCAGCTGCCCAGGTGTATGATTCTTGATCAAAAAACTTTACATCTTTGTGTCTCAGTTTCCTTACTGACAGAATAAGGGTATTGGCCTAGATAATGTCAAAGATCCTTCATAGCTACAACATATTCTGACTCTGTAACTTTTCTTACATAATAATCTCTACCTTTTACAACTTCCTTGGAGTCTCATTTTTCTCCTGGGAGAAACTGTCATTGAGATCTTTCCTATCAGAGTATTTTTTTTTGGTAGAGTGAGCCTGCTTTGGGCAGCTAGACGGTTCAAAGGATAGAATGCCAGGCATGAAGTCAGGAAGACTCATCTTGGGTTCAAATCTGGTCTCAGATACTTGCTAGCTATGTGACTCTGGGTAAGTCACTTAACCTTATTTGCCTCAATTTTCTCATCTGTAAATCAAGCTGGAGAAGGAAATGGCAAACCATTCCAGTTTCTTTGCCAAGAAAATCCCTGATGAGTTCACAAAGTATTGGACACAACTGAAATGACTGAAAAATCGCAACAGACTGAATTATCCTTGGTTCAGGTGGACAGGGCTGGTCAGTACAGTCTAGGTAGAGAGTGTTGGACTGGGAGTCTGGAAGACTTGAGTTCATAATCCTGTCTTGGACACTTACTAGCTCTGTAACCCTGAGCAAGACAGTAAACCTTTCCCAGCCTTAGTTTCCTCATCTGTAAAATGAGGATAATAGTGTCTACTTTATAGTGTCATTGTGAAAATCAAATGAGATAATATATAAAATACTTTACAGACCTTAAAGTGCCATATAAATTCTAGATAATTATTATGCAAAGTAGCTTAACCAGCTCTCATATTCTATATAGATAGAACTGTAAAGCAGTGATGACTCTACTCAGGGAAATTTTATTTTGATGAAGAGGGAATGGCAGGGATGCAGAGGAAAGTCCCATTGTAAGTGAAGTTGTGCCAGGAATGAATATCATAATTTCCAGAGACAGTGGCCTTTACATCTGTAAGGTTTGAGAGGATGAGCAGGCCCCAGGAATGGGATACTATTTGAGAGTCATTCTTGAGTTGGTGGGTCAGGTGTAGTTGTAGTAGGAGACACAGGGACGTGGGTTACGAATGTAAAGAATCAGGCTCTGAGAAGGGGTAGATATCTCCCTCTCCCTTCAACAGAAAGTATGTCATCTTACCATTTGCCCTACACTAATTATAGCTATGACATCAATATTACACATGAGCCTATGACTTTTGTACATACATAGCATATTTTGATCACCTCTTGAATCTTCATTATTTTTTGGTTCCTCATCTGTGGCTGTATTCATTGGTAGAAATAAGAGATACTTCCTCGAGGAACCTTGCCTACATATAATTCATTGATTTGCATTTTGATGGGACTAGCAGGTCAGAATACTGAGCTTCTTCAAGTTTTTCTAAAATCATTTTTTTACTAATAAATCAATTTAATTGAGGGAAAACTAGGCAAAATCTTTCTTTTGAATCCTTCTCCTGAAAATGTCAGAGTATATTAGTTTGCTCATGTTTACCTGACTAAAGCTATGATGATAACAGATTTTTTAAAATGGAGATAAATGTGACTTCAAAAGATAAAGGGCTAATTCCCTTTTTTTCTGTGTGGGTTATTAAATTTCCTTCCTTCCTTCCTTCCTTCCTTCCTTCCTTCCTTCCTTCCTTCCTTCCTTC